>NC_059192.1:76011359-76221359 GCF_020615455.1 Coregonus clupeaformis
GGGGAGTGGGGAAAGGGGGAGAAACGCCCAGCCGAGTGTCAAGTCACACACACACACACACACACACACACACACCACCTAACTGAACGCCACCACCTCTACCCCAGGCCTGAACCATGCACACTCCCGCAGAGTGACAGTGTGTTGTGGTGTGTGTGTGTGTTCTTAATGACTGCATCAGGGCCCTACTGCTGAGGTTAGGGTAATTTCTGCTGATTCCAGTAAATTGCCAGCGAGTTAATTATTTGGGCGAAAATATTTAATAACCATTCCCCAATGTCTTTCACCCTGTGGGGCGCCGCCATCATGTCAGGGTTGATGAGGAGAGTTGGGGCTGAGAGGTGAGAGGGAAAGCGGTGTGTGTGTCCGTGAAAGAGAGATTGAAGAAGGGCACAGAGGGGGTTGTGTGTGTGTGCTACATGTTTGTGTGTGTGTATGCATGTACAGTTGAAGTCGGAAGTTTACATACACTTAGGTTGGAGTCATTAAAACTCGTTTTTCAACCACTCCACAAATGTATTGTTAACAAACTATAGTTTTGGCAAGTTGGTTAGGACATCTACTTTGTGCATGACACAAGTAATTTTTCCAACAATTGTTTACAGACAGATTATTTCACTTATAATTCACTGTACCACAATTCCAGTGGGTCAGAAGTTTACATACACTAAGTTGACTGTGCCTTTAAACAGCTTGGAAAATTCCAGAAAATGGTTTAGAAGCTTCTGATAGGCTAATTGACATAATTTGTGTCAATTGGAGGTGTACATGTGGATGTATTTCAAGGCCTACCTTCAAACTCAAAAAATTATAGACTGGTTCATCCTTGGGAGCAATTTCCAAATGCCTGAAGGTACCACGTTCGTCTGTACAAACAATAGTACGCAAGTATAAACACCATGGGACCGCGCAGCCGTCATACTCCCGAGTGGCGCAGTGGTCTAAGGCACTGCATCTCAGTGCTTGAGGCGTCACTACAGACCCCCTGGTTCGATTCCAGGCTGTATCACATCTGGACGTGATTGGCAGTCCCATAGGGCGGCGCACAATTGGCCCAGCGTCGTCCAGGTTTGGCCGGTGTAGGCCGTCATTGTAAATAAAAAAAAATTCTTAACTGACTTGCCTAGTTAAATAAAGGTAAAATAAATAAAATACAGCTCAGGAAGGAGTGTTCTGTATCCTAGAGATGAACATACTTTGGTGCGAAAAGTGCAAATCAATCCCAGAACAACAGCAAAAGACCTTTTGAAGATGCTGGAGGAAACAGGTACAAAAGTATCTATATCCACAGTAAAACGAGTCCGATATCAACATACCCTGAAAGGCCGCTCAGCAAGGAAGAAGCCACTGCTTCAAAACCGCCATAAAAAAGCCAGACTACAGTTTGCAACTGCACATGGGGACAAAGATCGTACTTTTTGGAGCAATATCCTCTGGTCTGATGAAACCAAAACAGAACTGTTTGGCCATAATGACCATCGTTATGTTTGGAGGAAAAAGGGGTTACTTGCAAGCCGAAGAACACCATCCCAACCGTGAAGCATGGGGGTGGCAGCATCATACTCTGGGGGTGCATTGCTGCAGGAGGGACTGGTGCACTTCACAAAATAGATGGCATCTTGAGGAAGGAAAATTATGTGGATATATTGAAGCAACATCTCAAGACATCAGTCAGGAAGTTAAAGCTTGGTCGCAAATGGGTCTTCCAAATGGACAATGACCCCAAGCATACTTCCAAAGTTGTGGCAAAATGGCTTAAGGAAAACAAAGTCAAGGTATTGGAGTGGCCATCACAAAGCCCTGACCTCAATCCTATAGAACATTTGTGGGCAGAACTGAAAAAGCGTGTGTGAGCAAGGAGGCCTAAAAACCTGACTCAGATACACCAGCTCTGTCAGGAGGAATGGGCCAAGATTCACCCAACTTATTGTGGGAAGCTTGTGGAAGGCTACCCGAATCATTTGACCCAAGTTAAACAATTTAAAGGCAATGCTACCAAATACTAATTGAGTGTATGTCACCGTTTCGGCCGAGGCTGCTCCTCCTCCTTGTTCGGGCAGGCTTCGGCGGTCGTCGTCTTCGGAGTACTAGCTGCCACCGTTCTATGTTTCGATGTTTGTTTGGTTTGGTCTGTTTTGTACACCTGTTCATTGTTAGTGTTAATTATGTGTCCTATAAGTTCTCTTGGGTTTTGTCATGTGTTGTGTGTAATTGTTTCTTATGTCAGCAAGGGCTGCTAGTACTTCTCTCTCTCGTGATTTGTTTGGAGAGAGTGTTCGCACAGTGTGCACATTTTGTTTTGTATTTTGAACTGTACTCAGTGTGCGTAAAGTTCGCTTGCCTTCCGGCTTGGATTTAGCCGTGTGTCTTGTTTTTCGTGTCTTCAATAAAGACTGTTGAACGAAGCCTCTGTTGTCCTGCGCTTGATTCCACACCACATCCACGCTCGAACCTGACAGAATTACACACCATTCCATGGAATCAGCAGGAGCAGCCTCGCCCGCCGAGGTAATCGAGGAGCGCCTTCGGGGACAGGAGGCCAGAATCAACCGGATCGGGAACGCTCTCGATGAAGTGATGAATAACCTCCATGGATGGGAGACCAGCGGGGTACCCACGCCTCCACCTACCACACCACCACTGGTCAGTCCACCTGTCCACTCTCCGGAACCCAGTGGGATTCGGCTGTCGCTCCCGAGGGCGTATGATGGCACCGCTGCCGGGTGTCAGGGTTTCCTTTTACAATTCGAACTCTACCTAGCCACCGTACACCCGGTGCCCTCGGGACACGAGAGCATTTCCGCCCTCATCTCCTGTCTCACCGGCAAGGCGTTGGAGTGGGCCAACGCCGAATGGAGGAGGCTAGACGCCGCCACGATCACATATGCGGAGTTCTCCCGCCGCTTCCGGGCTGTGTTCGACCATCCTCCTGAGGGGAAAGCGGCGGGGGAGCGTCTATTCTACCTCCGGCAGGGGATGAGGAGCGCCCAAGAGTTTGCACTGGAGTTCCGGACTCTAGCGGCAGATGCAGGGTGGAATGAGCGGGCCCTCATAGACCACTTCCGCTGCAGCCTCCGGGAGGACGTCCGTAGAGAGTTGGCTTGCAGGGACACCACTCTCACGTTTGACCAATTGGTTGACATGGCCATTTGTCTAGACACCCTGCTGGCTACCCGCGGACGTCCTGGGTGGAGGTCGCCCATTCCACCCTCCAGCACCTCCGAGCCGAGTCCTATGGAGCTCGGGGGTGCTGGCGCTAGAGAACGGAGGAGGAGGAGTCCGAGGGGGGCCGTCCCCTGCACCAACTGTGGCCGTGGAGGACACACTGCGGCTAGGTGCTGGGGAGGGTCTCCAGGGGGACGAGACGGCAGGCCACGCACTGGGGAGTCCTTCCAGGTGAGTAGGCGCCCCACTTACCCAGAGCTCTCTGTCGTGCACCTAACCATACCTGTTTGTTTTTCACAGGTTGCACCTCGTTCCCAGCATAAGGCGCTAGTAGATTCAGGCGCAGCTGGGAATTTTGTAGATCGAAAATGTTGTATAGAGTTAGGGATTCCTCTCCTTCCTGTTAAAAATCCCTTCCCTGTACATGCCCTAGATAGCCGTCCGTTGGGATCGGGTTTGATTAGGGAGGTCACAGCGCCACTTAGGATGGAGACACAGGGGGGTCATGAGGAGACGATTCAGCTATATCTGATCGACTCTCCTGCGTATCCGGTGGTGCTGGGGCTTCCCTGGTTGATTACTCATGATCCCACTATTTCGTGGCGAGAGAGGGCTCTTAAGGAGTGGTCTGCCCGGTGTGTGGGGCGATGTCTGGGTGTTTCCGTGGGGGCGACCTCGGTGGAGAGTCCAAACCAAGTGCCCGCACTGCACGTTCCCCCCGAGTATGAGGATTTAGCACTCGTGTTTAGCAAGGCGAGGGCGGCGCGATTGCCACCTCATAGACAGGGGGATTGTGCGATAGACCTCCAGGCAGGAGCTGCGCTCCCGCGGAGCCATGTGTATCCTTTGTCTCAAGAGGAGAGAGGGGCGATGGAGACATACATTGCCGAGTCTCTGAGACAGGGATACAGTGAGGGAAAAAAGTATTTGATCCTCTGCTGATTTTGTACGTTTGCCCACTGACAAAGAAATGATCAGTCTATAATTTTTATGGTAGGTTTATTTGAACAGTGAGAGACAGATTAACAACAAAAAAATCCAGAAAAACGCATGTCAAAATTGTTATAAATTGATTTGCATTTTTATGAGGGAAATAAGTATTTGACCCCTATGCAAAACATGACTTAGTACTTGCTGGCAAAACCCTTGTTGGCAATCACAGAGGTCAGACGTTTCTTGTAGTTGGCCACCAGGTTTGCACACATCTCAGGAGGGATTTTGTTCCACTCCTCTTTGCAGATCTTCTCCAAGTCATTAAGGTTTAGAGGCTGACATTTGGCAACTCGAACCTTCAGCTCCCTCCACAGATTTTCTATGGGATTAAGGTCTGGAGACTGGCTAGGCCACTCCAGGACCCTAATGTGCTTCTTCTTGAGCCACTCCTTTGTTGCCTTGGCCGTGTGTTTTGGGTCATTTTCAATGCCCTGGCTGAGGGAAGGAGGTTCTCACCCAATATTTGACGGTACATGGCCCCGTCCATCGTCCCTTAGATGCGGTGAAGTTGTCCTGTCCCCTTAGCAGAAATACACCCCCAAAGCATAATGTTTCCACCTCCATGTTTGATGGTGGGGATGGTGTTCTTGGGATCATAGGCAGCATTCCTCCTCCTCCAAACATGGCGAGTTGAGTTGATGCCAAAGAGCTCGATTTTGGTCTCATCTGACCACAACACTTTCACCCAGTTCTCCTCTGAATCATTCAGATGTTCATTGGCAAACTTCAGACGGCCCTGTATATGTGCTTTCTTGAGCAGTGGGACCTTGTGGGCGCTGCAGGATTTCAGTCCTTCACGGCGTAGTGTGTTACCAATTGTTTTCTTGGTGACTATGGTCCCAGCTGCCTTGAGATCATTGACAAGATTCTTCCGTGTAGTTCTGGGCTGATTCCTCACCGTTCTCATGATCATTGCAACTCCACGAGGTGAGATCTTGCATGGAGCCCCAGGCCGAGGGAGATTGACAGTTATTTTGTGTTTCTTCCATTTGCGAATAATCGCACCAACTGTTGTCACCTTCTCACCAAGCTGCTTGGCGATGGTCTTGTAGCCCATTCCAGCCTTGTGTAGGTCTACAATCTTGTCCCTGACATCCTTGGAGAGCTCTTTGGTCTTGGACATGGTGGAGAGTTTGGAATCTGATTGATTGATTGCTTCTGGCTCCCAGGTGTCTTTTATACAGGTAACAAACTGAGATTAGGAGCACTCCCTTTAAGAGTGTGCTCCTAATCTCAGCTCGTTACCTGTATAAAAGACACCTGGGAGCCAGAAATCTTTCAGATTGAGAGGGGGTCAAATACTTATTTCCCTCATTAAAATGCAAATCAATTTATAACATTTTTGACATGCGTTTTTCTGGATTTTTTTGTTGTTATTCTGTCTCTCACTGTTAAAAAAAACCTACCATTAAAATTATAGACTGATCATTTCTTTGTCAGTGGGCAAACGTACAAAATCAGCAGGGGATCAAATACTTTTTTCCCTCACTGTACATACGGCCCTCCACTTTCCCTGCGTCCTCAAGCTTCTTTTTTGTGAAGAAAAAGGATGGAGGGTTGCGCCCGTGTATTGATTACCGCGGTCTCAATCAGATTACTGTGAAATACAGTTATCCACTCCTTCTGATTGCGACTATGACGGAGTCATTACACGGGGCACGGTTCTTCACAAAATTGGACCTCAGGAGCGCCTACAACTTGGTGCGCATTAGGGAGGGCGATGAATGGAAGACCATTTAGAATTTAGTACCACCTCGGGTCATTACGAGTATCTCGTCATGCCATACGGGTTAATGAATGCTCCATCAGTCTTCCAATCCTTTGTGGATGAGATTTTCCGGGACATGCAAGGGCAAGGAGTGGTGGTGTCCATAGACGATATTCTGGTGTACACTTCTACCCGCGCCGAGCATGTAGCCCTGGTGCGCCGAGTGTTGAGGAGGCTGTTGGAGCACGACCTGTATGTCAAGGCAGAGAAATGTCTGTTCTTCCAGGAGTCTGTCTCCTTTTTGGGTTATCAGTTGTCCGCGTCAGGGGTGAAGATGGAGGTTGACCGTGTGTCAGCCGTGCGTAATTGGCAAACCCCAACCACGGTTAAAGAGGTGCAGCAGTTCTTGGGCTTTGCAAATTACTACCGGAGGTTTATCTGGGGTTTTGGACAGGTGGCGGCTCCCATAACGTCCCTTCTCAAGGGGGGTCCGGTGCGCTTGCGGTGGTCAGCTGAGGCGGACAGGGCTTTTGGGAAACTGAAGGACCTGTTTACTTCGGCTCCGGTGCTGGCGCATCCGGATCCCGCGTTACCATTCCAGGTGGAGGTGGACGCGTCAGAAGCCGGTATAGGGGCCGTTCTCTCGCAACGGTTCGGCACGCCACCTAAACTCCGCCCCTGTGCTTTTTACTCGAAGAAGCTCAGTCCGGCGGAGCGAAATTATGACGTAGGGGACAGGGAGCTGTTAGCCGTGGTACAGGCCCTAAAGGTGTGGAGGCATTGGCTTGAGGGGGCTCAACACCCTTTCCTCATTTTGACTGACCACCGTAACCTGGAATACATTCGGGCAGCTAGGAGACTGAATCCTCGCCAGGCTCGGTGGACCATGTTTCTAGCCCGGTTCGTCTTTAAGATCACGTACATCCCTGGGTCCCAGAACGGAAAGGCAGACGCCCTGTCTCGGCGGTATGACACAGAGGAGAGGTCAGTTGAGCCCACTCCCATACTACCGAAGTCTTGTCTGGTGGCACCGGTGGTGTGGGAGATCGATACTGAAATCGAGCGGGCGTGCATGCACCCGACCCTAGCCCTCCACAGTGTCCTGTGGGTCGGACGTACGTTCCGCTCGAGGTTCGGGATCGACTCATTTATTGGGCTCACACGTCACCCTCCTCTGGACATCCAGGTATTGGCCGGACAGTGCACTGCCTTAGCACAAAGTACTGGTGGCCAACGTTAGCCAGGGATGTGAGGGTTTATGTCGCCTCCTGCTCGGTGTGTGCCCAGTGTAAGGCGCCCAGACACTTGCCCAGGGGAAAGTTACAACCCCTGCCCGTTCCACAACGACCCTGGTCTCACTTCTCGGTGGATTTTGTTACAGACCTTCCCCCCTCACAGGGGAATACCACCATCCTGGTCGTTGTGGATCGGTTCTCGCAGGCCTGTCGTCTCCTTCCCATGCCGGGTCTCCCTACTGCCCTACAGACCGCTGAGGCACTATTCACCCACGTCTTCCGGCATTACGGGGTACCCGAGGATATAGTGTCTGATCGAGACCCCCAGTTTACCTCCAGAGTCTGGAGAGCGTTCATGGAGCGCTTGGGGGTTTCGGTGAGCCTTACCTCGGGGTACCACCCGGAGAGCAATGGGCAGGTTGAACGTGTAAACCAGGATGTGGGTAGGTTTCTGAGGTCGTATTGCCAGGGCCGGCCGGAGGAGTGGGCGAGGTATGTTCCCTGGGCCGAGATGGCACAGAACTCTCTCCGCCACTCCTCCACTAAACTAACTCCTTTCCAGTGTGTGTTAGGGTACTAGCCGGCTCTGGCACCTTGGCATCAGAGCCAGATCGATGGCCCCTGCGGTGGATGAGTGGGTGCGGCGCTCGGAGGAGACGTGGAACGCTGCACACGTCGATCTGCAGCGGGCCATCCGTCGACATAAGACGAGCGCCGATCTCCACCGCAGTGAGGGGCCAGTGTACGCACCGGGAGATCGAGTCTGGCTCTCGACCAGAAACCTGCCCCTCCGCCTGCCCTGCCGGAAGCTGGGTCGGCGGTTTGTGGGGCCTTTTAAAGTCCTGAGGAGGTTGAACGAGGTGTGTTACAGGTTACAACTGCCTATTGATTACAAGAATATTAACCCCTCGTTCCATGTGTCTCTCCTCAGGCCGGTGGTAGCTGGTCCACTCCAGGACTATGAGATAGAAGAGACTCCTCCGCCCCCGCTGGACATCGAGGCGCCGGATGGGGGGTCTCCAATATCTCGTGGAGTGGGAGGGGTACAGCCCGGAGGAGCGGTGCTGGGTGCCGAGGAGGGACATCTTAGACCCGTCCCTTCTGACCGAGTTCCATCGTGGTCATCCCACGCGCCCTGCTCCGCGTCCTCCTGGTCGTCCTCGAGGCCGGGGTCGGCGCACGGCTGGAGCCGCGCGTCAAGGAGGGGGGTACTGTCACGGTTTCGGCCGAGGCTGCTCCTCCTCCTTGTTCGGGCAGGCTTCGGCGGTCGTCGTCTCCGGAGTACTAGCTGCCACCGTTCTATGTTTCGATGTTTGTTTGGTTTGATCTGTTTTGTACACCTGTTCATTGTTAGTGTTAATTATGTGTCCTATAAGTTCTCTTGGGTTTTGTCATGTGTTGTGTGTAATTGTTTCTTATGTCAGCAAGGGCTGCTAGTACTTCTCTCTCTCGTGATTTGTTTGGAGAGAGTGTTCGCACAGTGTGCGCATTTTGTTTTGTATTTTGAACTGTACTCAGTGTGCGTAAAGTTCGCTTGCCTTCCGGCTTGGATTTAGCCGTGTGTCTTGTTTTTCGTGTCTTCACTAAAGACTGTTGAACGAAGCCTCTGTTGTCCTGCGCTTGATTCCACACCACATCCACGCTCGAACCTGACAGTGTATGTAAACTTCTGACCCACTGGGAATGTGATGAAAGAAATAAAAGCTGAAATAAATAATTCTCTCTACTATTATTCTGACATTTCACATTCTTAAAATGAAGTGGTGATCCCAACTGACCTAACACAGGGTATTTTTACTAGGATCAACTGTCAGGAATTGTGAAAAACAGAGTTTAAATGTATTTGGCTAAGGTGTATGTAAACTTCCGACTTCAACTGTATGCGTGCATGCGTGATTGGGGGAAGGCACAGAGGTGTGTCTGTCTGCCTATATGTCTGTCTGTGTGCTCTAAAGGCACCCCTTGCAGTGAGAACATAGTGTAGACACAGGCGTGTGTTGCTGACACAGTTAGAAATAAGTGTCTGAGATTATAACCTGAGCCTGTCACCAAGTCTACCTGAAGAGGGAGTCTGTCACCAAGTCAACCTGAAGAGCTCATTCAGAGATCAGAGTCTACTCAGCAATCACTGGTAGAAGAGTATAGATGAGCACATCCTTATTGATCTGGGCCAGGAACATGCTTTTGAGAGTGTAGAACTCAGCTGTCATCTCCTTGGTGAAGTACTTCAGGTTGGTCAACTTGATCACCTCCACACCCTACACGGGGAGATGAAAACAACTGTTGTTCACCAAAGATATTCAGCCACTATTTAGAAAGGGGATTGAACACAGGAGGTTGGTGGCACCTTAATTGGGTAGGACGGGCTCATGGTAATGACTGGAGTAGAATCAGTGGAATGGTATAAAATACATCAAACACATGGTTTGATACCATTCCATTCACTCCATTCTAGCCATTATTATGAGCCGTCCTCCCCTCAGCAGCCTCCACTGCAATAGAAGGTATTCTTTCATAATTTAAGATAATGTATTTCAAAGGCATTGAAGTGAAGTCTTCAATGGGTTGTTTCTGGGGAAATATTTTACTTTCGCCTCCCCAGTGGCGCGGCGGTCTAAGGCACTGCAACACAGTAATCGTGGCATCCCTACAGACCTGGGTTCGATCCCAGGCTGTGTCGCAGCCGGCCGCAACCGGGAGACCCATGAGGCTGTGCACAATTGGCCCAGCGTCGTCCGGGTTAGGGGAACGTTTGGCCGGCCGGGATGTCCTTGTCACATCACGTTTTTGCGCCTCCTTGTGGCGTGTCAGCCGCATGCATGCTGACTTCGGTCGCCAGCTGTACAGTGTTTCCTCCGACACACTGGTGCGGCTAGCTTCCGGGTTAAGCGAGCAATGTGTCAAGAAAAAAATTAAAAATACGTTTGAACTTTTCTCTAGTCATTGCTACTATCATCATCATCATCATCATCATCATCATCATCCAGTGTTTCCCCTATTATCATTTAGCAGTGGCTGAATCATTGCCGCCACTCCAAGAAATATGATATGAAAAAATATATCTATATACAGTGGGGGAAAAAAGTATTTAGTCAGGCACCAATTGTGCAAGTTCTCCCACTTAAAAAGATGAGAGAGGCCTGTAATTTTCATCATAGGTACACGTCAACTATGACAGACAAATTGAGAAAAAATAATCCAGAAAATCACATTGTAGGATTTTTAATGAATTTATTTGCAAATTATGGTGGAAAATAAGTATTTGGTCACCTACAAACAAGCAAGATTTCTGGCTCTCACAGACCTGTAACTTCTTCTTTAAGAGGCTCCTCTGTCCTCCACTCGTTACCTGTATTAATGGCACCTGTTTGAACTTGTTATCAGTATAAAAGACACCTGTCCACAACCTCAAACAGTCACACTCCAAACTCCACTATGGCCAAGACCAAAGAGCTGTCAAAGGACACCAGAAACAAAATTGTAGACCTGCACCAGGCTGGGAAGACTGAATCTGCAATAGGTAAGCAGCTTGGTTTGAAGAAATCAACTGTGGGAGCAATTATTAGGAAATAGAAGACATACAAGACCACTGATAATCTCCCTCGATCTGGGGCTCCACGCAAGATCTCACCCCGTGGGGTCAAAATGATCACAAGAACGGTGAGCAAAAATCCCAGAACCACACGGGGGGACCTAGTGAATGACCTGCAGAGAGCTGGGACCAAAGTAACAAAGCCTACCATCAGTAACACACTACGCCGCCAGGGACTCAAATCCTGCAGTGCCAGTACATGTCCAGGCCCGTCTGAAGTTTGCTAGAGTGCATTTGGATGATCCAGAAGAGGATTGGGAGAATGTCATATGGTCAGATGAAACCAAAATAGAACTTTTTGGTAAAAACTCAACTCGTCGTGTTTGGAGGACAAAGAATGCTGAGTTGCATCCAAAGAACACCATACCTACTGTGAAGCATGGGGGTGGAAACATCATGCTTTGGGGCTGTTTTTCTGCAAAGGGACCAGGACGACTGATCCGTGTAAAGGAAAGAATGAATGGGGCCATGTATCGTGAGATTTTGAGTGAAAACCTCCTTCCATCAGCAAGGACATTGAAGATGAAACGTGGCTGGGTCTTTCAGCATGACAATGATCCCAAACACACCGCCCGGGCAACGAAGGAGTGGCTTCGTAAGAAGCATTTCAAGGTCCTGGAGTGGCCTAGCCAGTTTCCAGATCTCAACCCCATGAAAATCTTTGGAGGGAGTTGAAAGTCCGTGTTGCCCAATGACAGCCCAAAAACATCACTGCTCTAGAGGAGATCTGCATTGAGGAATGGGCCAAAATACCAGCAACAGTGTGTGAAAACCTTGTGAAGACTTACATAAAACGTTTGACCTGTGTCCTTGCCAACAAAGGGTATATAACAAAGTATTGAGAAACTTTTGTTTTTGACCAAATACTTATTTTCCATCTTAATTTGCAAATAAATTCATAAAAAATCCTACAATGTGATTTTCTTTATTTTTTTTCCTCATTTAGTTTGTCATAGTTGACGTGTACCTATGATGAAAATTACAGGCCTCTCTCATCTTTTTAAGTGGGAAAACTTGCACAATAGGTGGCTGACTAAATACTTTTTTCCCCACTGTATACAGTGCATTCGGAAAGTATTCAGACCCCACATTTATTTACGTTACAGACTTATTCTAAAATTGATTAAATATGTTTTATTCCTCATCAATTTCCAAAAAATACCCCATAATGACAAAGCGAAAACAGGTTTTTAGAAATTTTTGCAAATGTGTTAAAAACAGAAATACATTATTTACGTAAGTATTCAGAGCTTTTGCTATGAGACTCGAAATTGAGCTCAGGTGCATCCTGTTTCCATTGATGATAGAGGACACTGAGACCGCAATAGGAGACCAGATGTAGAGGACACTGAGACAACAATAGGAGACCAGATGTAGAGGACACTAAGACAACAATGGGAGACCAGATGTAGAGGACACTGAGACAACAACAGGAGACCAGATGTAGAGGACACTGAGACAGCAATAGGAGACCAGATGTAGAGGACACTGAGACAACAATAGGAGAACAGATGTAGAGGACACTGAGACAACAAAAGGAGACCAGATGTAGAGGACACTGAGACAACAATAGGAGACCAGATGTAGAGGACACTGAGACAACAATGGGAGACCAGATGTAGAGGACACTGAGACAACAACAGGAGACCAGATGTAGAGGACACTGAGACAGCAATAGGAGACCAGATGTAGAGGACACTGAGACAACAATAGGAGAACAGATGTAGAGGACACTGAGACAACAACAGGAGACCAGATGTAGAGACACTGTGACAAGAATAGGAGACCAGATGTAGAGGACACTGAGACAAAAATAGGAGACCAGGTGTAGAGGACACTTTGAGACAACAATAGGAAACCAATTGTAGAGGACACTGAGAGACCCCAATAGGAGACCAGATGTAGAGGACACTGTGAGACAACAATAGGAGACCAGATGTAGAGACACTGTGACAAGAATAGGAGACCAGATGAAGAGGACACTGAGACAACAATAGGAGACCAGAGTAGAGGACACTTTGATACAACAATAGGAAACCAATTGTAGAGGACACTGAGAGACCCCATTAGGAGACCAGATGTAGAGGACACTGTGAGACAAAAATAGGAGACCAGATGTGTCATGCTGTAGAGGACACTTAGACAACAATGGGAGACCAGATTTAGAGGACACTGAGACAACAATAGGAGACCAGATGTAGAGGACACTAAGACAACAATGGGAGACCAGATGTAGAGGACACTGAGACAACAACAGGAGACCAGATGTAGAGGACACTGAGACAACAACAGGAGACCAGATGTAGAGGACACTGAGACAACAATAGGAGAACAGATGTAGAGGACACTGAGACAACAAAAGGAGACCAGATGTAGAGGACACTGAGACAACAATAGGAGACCAGATGTAGAGGACACTGAGACAACAATGGGAGACCAGATGTAGAAGACACTGAGACAACAACAGGAGACCAGATGTAGAGGACACTGAGACAGCAATAGGAGACCAGATGTAGAGGACACTGAGACAACAATAGGAGAACAGATGTAGAGGACACTGAGACAACAACAGGAGACTAGATGTAGAGACACTGTGACAAGAATAGGAGACCAGATGTAGAGGACACTGAGACAACAATAGGAGACCAGGTGTAGAGGACACTTTGAGACAACAATAGGAAACCAATTGTAGAGGACACTGAGAGACCCCAATAGGAGACCAGATGTAGAGGACACTGTGAGACAACAATAGGAGACCAGATGTAGAGACACTGTGACAAGAATAGGAGACCAGATGAAGAGGACACTGAGACAACAATAGGAGACCAGAGTAGAGGACACTTTGATACAACAATAGGAAACCAATTGTAGAGGACACTGAGAGACCCCATTAGGAGACCAGATGTAGAGGACACTGTGAGACAAAAATAGGAGACCAGATGTGTCATGCTGTAGAGGACACTTAGACAACAATGGGTGACCAGATTTAGAGGACACTGACACAACAATAGGAGACCAGATGTAGAGGACACTGTGAGACAACAATAGGAGACCAGATGTGTCATGTTGTAGGGGACACTGTGAGACAACAATAGGAGACCAGATGTAGAGGACACTGTGAGACAACAACAGGATACCAGATTTAGAGAACACTGAGAAAACAATAGGACACCAGATGTAGAGGACACTGAGACAACAACAGGAGACCAGATGTAGAGGACACTGTGAGACAACAACAGGAGACCAGATGTAGAGGACACTGAGACAACAACAGGAGACCAGATGTAGAGGAAAACTGTGAGACAACAACAGGAGACCAGATGTAGAGGACACTGAGACAACAATAGGAGACCAGATGTAGAGGACACTGAGACAACAATGGGAGACCAGATGTAGAGGACACTGAGACAACAACAGGAGACCAGATGTAGAGGACACTGAGACAACAACAGGAGACCAGATGGAGAGGACACTGAGACAGCAATAGGAGACCAGATGTAGAGGACACTGAGACAACAATAGAGAACAGATGTAGAGGACACTGAGACAACAAAAGGAGACCAGATGTAGAGGACACTGAGACAACAACAGGAGACCAGATGTAGAGGACACTGTGAGACAACAATAGGACACCAGATGTAGAAGACACTGAGACAACAATAGGAGACCAGATGTAGAGGACACTGAGACAACAAAAGGAGACCAGATGTAGAGGACACTGAGACAACAATAGGAGAACAGATGTATAGGACACTGAGACAACAATGGGAGACCAGATGTAGAGGACACTGAGTCAACAACAGGAGACCAGATGTAGAGGACACTGAGACAACAACAGGAGACCAGATGTAGAGGACACTGAGACAGCAATAGGAGACCAGATGTAGAGGACACTGAGACAACAATAGGAGAATAGATGTAGAGGACACTGAGACAACAACAGGAGACCAGATGTAGAGGACACTGTGAGACAACAATAGGACACCAGATGTAGAAGACACTGAGACAACAATAGGAGACCAGATGTAGAGGACACTGAGACAACAAAAGGAGACCAGATGTAGAGGACACTGAGACAACAACAGGAGACCAGATGTAGAGGACACTGAGACAGCAATAGGAGACCAGATGTAGAGGACACTGAGACAACAATAGGAGAACAGATGTAGAGGACACTGAGACAACAAAAGGAGACATGATGTAGAGGACACTGAGACAACAATAGGACACCATATGTAGAGGACACAGTGAGACAACAATAGGAGACCAGATGTAGAGGACACTGCGACAGCAATAGCAGACCAGATGTAGAGGACACTGTGAGACAACAACAGGAGACCAGAAGTAGAGGACACTGTGAGACAACAACGGGAGACCAGATGTAGAGGACACTGTGACAACAATAGGAGACCAGCTGTAGAGGACACTTTGAGACAACAATAGGAAACCAATTGTAGAGGACACTGAGAGACCCCAATAGGAGACCAGATGTAGAGGACACTGTGAGACAACAATAGGAGACCAGATGTAGAGGACACTGTGAGACAACAATAGGAGACCAGATGTGTCATGTTGTAGGGGACACTGTGAGACAACAATAGGAGACCAGATGTAGAGGACACTGAGACAACAACAGGAGACCAGATGTAGAGAAAAACTGTGAGACAACAACAGGAGACCAGATGTAGAGGACACTGAGACAACAATAGGAGACCAGATGTAGAGGACACTGAGACAACAATGGGAGACCAGATGTAGAGGACACTGAGACAACAACAGGAGACCAGATGTAGAGGACACTGAGACAACAACAGGAGACCAGATGGAGAGGACACTGAGACAGCAATAGGAGACCAGATGTAGAGGACACTGAGACAACAATAGAGAACAGATGTAGAGGACACTGAGACAACAAAAGGAGACCAGATGTAGAGGACACTGAGACAACAACAGGAGACCAGATGTAGAGGACACTGTGAGACAACAATAGGACACCAGATGTAGAAGACACTGAGACAACAATAGGAGACCAGATGTAGAGGACACTGAGACAACAAAAGGAGACCAGATGTAGAGGACACTGAGACAACAATAGGAGAACAGATGTATAGGACACTGAGACAACAATGGGGAGACCAGATGTAGAGGACACTGAGTCAACAACAGGAGACCAGATGTAGAGGACACTGAGACAACAACAGGAGACCAGATGTAGAGGACATTGAGACAGCAATAGGAGACCAGATGTAGAGGACACTGAGACAACAATAGGAGAATAGATGTAGAGGACACTGAGACAACAACAGGAGACCAGATGTAGAGGACACTGTGAGACAACAATAGGACACCAGATGTAGAAGACACTGAGACAACAATAGGAGACCAGATGTAGAGGACACTGAGACAACAAAAGGAGACCAGATGTAGAGGACACTGAGACAACAACAGGAGACCAGATGTAGAGGACACTGAGACAGCAATAGGAGACCAGATGTAGAGGACACTGAGACAACAATAGGAGAACAGATGTAGAGGACACTGAGACAACAAAAGGAGACATGATGTAGAGGACACTGAGACAACAATAGGACACCATATGTAGAGGACACAGTGAGACAACAATAGGAGACCAGATGTAGAGGACACTGCGACAGCAATAGCAGACCAGATGTAGAGGACACTGTGAGACAACAACAGGAGACCAGAAGTAGAGGACACTGTGAGACAACAACGGGAGACCAGATGTAGAGGACACTGTGACAACAATAGGAGACCAGCTGTAGAGGACACTTTGAGACAACAATAGGAAACCAATTGTAGAGGACACTGAGAGACCCCAATAGGAGACCAGATGTAGAGGACACTGTGAGACAACAATAGGAGACCAGATGTAGAGGACACTGTGAGACAACAATAGGAGACCAGATGTGTCATGTTGTAGGGGACACTGTGAGACAACAATAGGAGACCAGATGTAGAGGACACTGTGAGATAACAACAGGAGACCAGATGTAGCGGACACTGTGAGACAACAACAGGAGACCAGATGTAGAGGACACTGAGACAACAACAGGAGACCAGATGGAGAGGACACTGAGACAGCAATAGGAGACCAGATGTAGAGGACACTGAGACAACAACAGGAGACCAGATGTAGAGGACACTGAGACAACAATAGGAGACCAGATGTAGAGGACACTGAGACAACAACAGGAGACCAGATGTAGAGGACACTGAGACAACAACAGGAGACCAGATGTAGAGGACACTGTGAGACAACAACAGGAGACAAGATGTAGAGGACACTGAGACAACAATAGGACACCAGATGTAGAGGACACTGAGACAACAACAGGAGACAAGATGTAGAGGACACTGAGACAACAATAGGAGACCAGATGTAGAGGACACTGAGACAAAAATTGGAGACCAGATGTAGAGGACACTGAGACAACAATAGGAGACCAGATGAAGAGGACACTGAGACAACAATAGGAGACCAGATGTAGAGGACACTGAGACAACAACAGGAGACCAGATGTAGAGGACACTGAGACAACAACAGGAGACCAGATGTAGAGGACACTGAGACAACAACAGGAGACCAGATGTAGCGGACACTGTGAGACAACAATAGGACACCAGATGTAGAGGACACTGTGACAAGAATAGGAGACCAGATGTAGAGGACACTGAGACAACAATAGGAGATCAGATGTAGAGGACACTGAGACAACAATAGGAGACCAGATGTAGAGGACACTGTGAGACAACAACAGGAGACCAGTTGTAGAGGACACTGAGACAACAACAGGAGACCAGATGTAGAGGACACTGTGAGACAACAACAGGTGACCAGATGTAGAGGACACTGAGACAACAACAAGATACCAGATGTAGAGGACACTGTGAGACAACAAAAGGAGACATGATGTAGAGGACACTGAGACAACAACAGGAGACCAGATGTAGAGACACTGTGACAAGAATAGGAGACCAGATGTAGAGGACACTGAGACAAAAATAGGAGACCAGGTGTAGAGGACACTTTGAGACAACAATAGGAAACCAATTGTAGAGGACACTGAGAGACCCCAATAGGAGACCAGATGTAGAGGACACTGTGAGACAACAATAGGAGACCAGATGTAGAGACACTGTGACAAGAATAGGAGACCAGATGAAGAGGACACTGAGACAACAATAGGAGACCAGAGTAGAGGACACTTTGATACAACAATAGGAAACCAATTGTAGAGGACACTGAGAGACCCCATTAGGAGACCAGATGTAGAGGACACTGTGAGACAAAAATAGGAGACCAGATGTGTCATGCTGTAGAGGACACTTAGACAACAATGGGAGACCAGATTTAGAGGACACTGAGACAACAATAGGAGACCAGATGTAGAGGACACTAAGACAACAATGGGAGACCAGATGTAGAGGACACTGAGACAACAACAGGAGACCAGATGTAGAGGACACTGAGACAACAACAGGAGACCAGATGTAGAGGACACTGAGACAACAATAGGAGAACAGATGTAGAGGACACTGAGACAACAAAAGGAGACCAGATGTAGAGGACACTGAGACAACAATAGGAGACCAGATGTAGAGGACACTGAGACAACAATGGGAGACCAGATGTAGAAGACACTGAGACAACAACAGGAGACCAGATGTAGAGGACACTGAGACAACAACAGGAGACCAGATGTAGAGGACACTGAGACAGCAATAGGAGACCAGATGTAGAGGACACTGAGACAACAATAGGAGAACAGATGTAGAGGACACTGAGACAACAACAGGAGACTAGATGTAGAGACACTGTGACAAGAATAGGAGACCAGATGTAGAGGACACTGAGACAACAATAGGAGACCATGTGTAGAGGACACTTTGAGACAACAATAGGAAACCAATTGTAGAGGACACTGAGAGACCCCAATAGGAGACCAGATGTAGAGGACACTGTGAGACAACAATAGGAGACCAGATGTAGAGACACTGTGACAAGAATAGGAGACCAGATGAAGAGGACACTGAGACAACAATAGGAGACCAGAGTAGAGGACACTTTGATACAACAATAGGAAACCAATTGTAGAGGACACTGAGAGACCCCATTAGGAGACCAGATGTAGAGGACACTGTGAGACAAAAATAGGAGACCAGATGTGTCATGCTGTAGAGGACACTTAGACAACAATGGGAGACCAGATTTAGAGGACACTGACACAACAATAGGAGACCAGATGTAGAGGACACTGTGAGACAACAATAGGAGACCAGATGTGTCATGTTGTAGGGGACACTGTGAGACAACAATAGGAGACCAGATGTAGAGGACACTGTGAGACAACAACAGGATACCAGATTTAGAGAACACTGAGAAAACAATAGGACACCAGATGTAGAGGACACTGAGACAACAACAGGAGACCAGATGTAGAGGACACTGTGAGACAACAACAGGAGACCAGATGTAGAGGACACTGAGACAACAACAGGAGACCAGATGTAGAGGAAAACTGTGAGACAACAACAGGAGACCAGATGTAGAGGACACTGAGACAACAATAGGAGACCAGATGTAGAGGACACTGAGACAACAATGGGAGACCAGATGTAGAGGACACTGAGACAACAACAGGAGACCAGATGTAGAGGACACTGAGACAACAACAGGAGACCAGATGGAGAGGACACTGAGACAGCAATAGGAGACCAGATGTAGAGGACACTGAGACAACAATAGAGAACAGATGTAGAGGACACTGAGACAACAAAAGGAGACCAGATGTAGAGGACACTGAGACAACAACAGGAGACCAGATGTAGAGGACACTGTGAGACAACAATAGGACACCAGATGTAGAAGACACTGAGACAACAATAGGAGACCAGATGTAGAGGACACTGAGACAACAAAAGGAGACCAGATGTAGAGGACACTGAGACAACAATAGGAGAACAGATGTATAGGACACTGAGACAACAATGAGAGACCAGATGTAGAGGACACTGAGACAACAACAGGAGACCAGATGTAGAGGACACTGAGACAACAACAGGAGACCAGATGTAGAGGACACTGAGACAGCAATAGGAGACCAGATGTAGAGGACACTGAGACAACAATAGGAGAATAGATGTAGAGGACACTGAGACAACAACAGGAGACCAGATGTAGAGGACACTGTGAGACAACAACAGGACACCAGATGTAGAAGACACTGAGACAACAACAGGAGACCAGATGTAGAGGACACTGAGACAACAAAAGGAGACCAGATGTAGAGGACACTGAGACAACAACAGGAGACCAGATGTAGAGGACACTGAGACAGCAATAGGAGACCAGATGTAGAGGACACTGAGACAACAATAGGAGAACAGATGTAGAGGACACTGAGACAACAAAAGGAGACATGATGTAGAGGACACTGAGACAACAACAGGAGACGAGATGTAGAGGACACTGTGAGACAACAATAGGACACCAGATGTAGAAGACACTGAGACAACAATAGGAGACCAGATGTAGAGGACACTGAGACAACAATAGGAGACCAGATGTAGAGACACTCTGACAAGAATAGGAGACCAGATGTAGAGGACACTGAGACAACAATAGGACACCATATGTAGAGGACACAGTGAGACAACAATAGGAGACCAGATGTAGAGGACACTGCGACAGCAATAGCAGACCAGATGTAGAGGACACTGTGAGACAACAACAGGAGACCAGAAGTAGAGGACACTGTGAGACAACAACGGGAGACCAGATGTAGAGGACACTGTGACAACAATAGGAGACCAGCTGTAGAGGACACTTTGAGACAACAATAGGAAACCAATTGTAGAGGACACTGAGAGACCCCAATAGGAGACCAGATGTAGAGGACACTGTGAGACAACAATAGGAGACCAGATGTAGAGGACACTGTGAGACAACAATAAGAGACCAGATGTGTCATGTTGTAGGGGACACTGTGAGACAACAATAGGAGACCAGATGTAGAGGACACTGTGAGACAACAACAGGAGACCAGATGTAGCGGACACTGTGAGACAACAACAGGAGACCAGATGTAGAGGACACTGAGACAACAACAGGAGACCAGATGGAGAGGACAATGAGACAGCAATAGGAGACCAGATGTAGAGGACACTGAGACAACAACAGGAGACCAGATGTAGAGGACACTGAGACAACAACAGGAGACCAGATGTAGAGGACACTGTGAGACAACAACAGGAGACAAGATGTAGAGGACACTGAGACAACAATAGGACACCAGATGTAGAGGACACTGAGACAACAACAGGAGACAAGATGTAGAGGACACTGAGACAACAATAGGAGACCAGATGTAGAGGACACTGAGACAAAAATTGGAGACCAGATGTAGAGGACACTGAGACAACAATAGGAGACCAGATGAAGAGGACACTGAGACAACAATAGGAGACCAGATGTAGAGGACACTGAGACAACAACAGGAGACCAGATGTAGAGGACACTGAGACAACAACAGGAGACCAGATGTAGAGGACACTGAGACAACAACAGGAGACCAGATGTAGCGGACACTGTGAGACAACAATAGGACACCAGATGTAGAGGACACTGTGACAAGAATAGGAGACCAGATGTAGAGGACACTGAGACAACAATAGGAGACCAGATGTAGAGGACACTGAGACAACAATAGGAGACCAGATGTAGAGGACACTGTGAGACAACAACAGGAGACCAGTTGTAGAGGACACTGAGACAACAACAGGAGACCAGATGTAGAGGACACTGTGAGACAACAACAGGTGACCAGATGTAGAGGACACTGAGACAACAACAAGATACCAGATGTAGAGGACACTGTGAGACAACAACAGGAGACAAGATGTAGAGGACACTGAGACAACAATAGGACACCAGATGTAGAGGACACTGAGACAACAACAGGAGACAAGATGTAGAGGACACTGAGACAACAATAGGAGACCAGATGTAGAGGACACTGAGACAACAATAGGACACCAGATGTAGAGGACACTGAGACAACAACAGGAGACCAGATGTAGAGGACACTGTGAGACAACAACAGGAGACCAGATGTAGCGGACACTGTGAGACAACAATAGGAGACCAGATTTGTCATGTTGTAGAGGACACTTAGACAACAATAGGATACCAGATGTAGAGGACACTGACACAACAATAGGAGACCAGATGTAGAGGACACTGTGAGACAACAATAGGAGACCAGATGTGTCATGTTATAGGGGACACTGTGAGACAACAATAGGAGACCAGATGTAGAGGACACTGAGACAACAATAGGAGACCAGATGTAGAGGACACTGAGACAACAATAGGACACCAGATCTAGAGGACACTGAGACAACAACAGGAGACCAGATGTAGAGGACACTGTGAGACAACAACAGGAGACCAGTTGTAGAGGACACTGAGACAACAACAGGAGACCAGATGTAGAGGACACTGTGAGACAACAACAGGAGACCAGATGTAGAGGTCACTGAGACAACAACAGGAGACCAGATGTAGAGGACACTGAGACAACAATAGGAGACCAGATGAAGAGGACACTGAGACAACAATAGGAGACCAGATGTAGATGACACTGAGACAACAATAGGAGACCAGATGTAGAGGACACTGAGACAACAACAGGAGACCAGATGTAGAGGACACTGTGAGACAACAACAGGACACCAGATGTAGAAGACACTGAGACAACAATAGGAGACCAGATGTAGAGGACACTGAGACAACAAAAGGAGACCAGATGTAGAGGACACTGAGACAACAACAGGAGACCAGATGTAGAGGACACTGAGACAGCAATAGGAGACCAGATGTAGAGGACACTGAGACAACAATAGGAGAACAGATGTAGAGGACACTGAGACAACAAAAGGAGACATGATGTAGAGGACACTGAGACAACAACAGGAGACCAGATGTAGAGGACACTGTGAGACAACAATAGGACACCAGATGTAGAAGACACTGAGACAACAATAGGAGACCAGATGTAGAGGACACTGAGACAACAATAGGAGACCAGATGTAGAGACACTCTGACAAGAATAGGAGACCAGATGTAGAGGACACTGAGACAACAATAGGACACCATATGTAGAGGACACAGTGAGACAACAATAGGAGACCAGATGTAGAGGACACTGCGACAGCAATAGCAGACCAGATGTAGAGGACACTGTGAGACAACAACAGGAGACCAGAAGTAGAGGACACTGTGAGACAACAACGGGAGACCAGATGTAGAGGACACTGTGACAACAATAGGAGACCAGCTGTAGAGGACACTTTGAGACAACAATAGGAAACCAATTGTAGAGGACACTGAGAGACCCCAATAGGAGACCAGATGTAGAGGACACTGTGAGACAACAATAGGAGACCAGATGTAGAGGACACTGTGAGACAACAATAAGAGACCAGATGTGTCATGTTGTAGGGGACACTGTGAGACAACAATAGGAGACCAGATGTAGAGGACACTGTGAGACAACAACAGGAGACCAGATGTAGCGGACACTGTGAGACAACAACAGGAGACCAGATGTAGAGGACACTGAGACAACAACAGGAGACCAGATGGAGAGGACACTGAGACAGCAATAGGAGACCAGATGTAGAGGACACTGAGACAACAACAGGAGACCAGATGTAGAGGACACTGAGACAACAACAGGAGACCAGATGTAGAGGACACTGTGAGACAACAACAGGAGACAAGATGTAGAGGACACTGAGACAACAATAGGACACCAGATGTAGAGGACACTGAGACAACAACAGGAGACAAGATGTAGAGGACACTGAGACAACAATAGGAGACCAGATGTAGAGGACACTGAGACAAAAATTGGAGACCAGATGTAGAGGACACTGAGACAACAATAGGAGACCAGATGAAGAGGACACTGAGACAACAATAGGAGACCAGATGTAGAGGACACTGAGACAACAACAGGAGACCAGATGTAGAGGACACTGAGACAACAACAGGAGACCAGATGTAGAGGACACTGAGACAACAACAGGAGACCAGATGTAGCGGACACTGTGAGACAACAATAGGACACCAGATGTAGAGGACACTGTGACAAGAATAGGAGACCAGATGTAGAGGACACTGAGACAACAATAGGAGACCAGATGTAGAGGACACTGAGACAACAATAGGAGACCAGATGTAGAGGACACTGTGAGACAACAACAGGAGACCAGTTGTAGAGGACACTGAGACAACAACAGGAGACCAGATGTAGAGGACACTGTGAGACAACAACAGGTGACCAGATGTAGAGGACACTGAGACAACAACAAGATACCAGATGTAGAGGACACTGTGAGACAACAACAGGAGACAAGATGTAGAGGACACTGAGACAACAATAGGACACCAGATGTAGAGGACACTGAGACAACAACAGGAGACAAGATGTAGAGGACACTGAGACAACAATAGGAGACCAGATGTAGAGGACACTGAGACAACAATAGGACACCAGATGTAGAGGACACTGAGACAACAACAGGAGACCAGATGTAGAGGACACTGTGAGACAACAACAGGAGACCAGATGTAGCGGACACTGTGAGACAACAATAGGAGACCAGATTTGTCATGTTGTAGAGGACACTTAGACAACAATAGGATACCAGATGTAGAGGACACTGACACAACAATAGGAGACCAGATGTAGAGGACACTGTGAGACAACAATAGGAGACCAGATGTGTCATGTTATAGGGGACACTGTGAGACAACAATAGGAGACCAGATGTAGAGGACACTGAGACAACAATAGGAGACCAGATGTAGAGGACACTGAGACAACAATAGGACACCAGATCTAGAGGACACTGAGACAACAACAGGAGACCAGATGTAGAGGACACTGTGAGACAACAACAGGAGACCAGTTGTAGAGGACACTGAGACAACAACAGGAGACCAGATGTAGAGGACACTGTGAGACAACAACAGGAGACCAGATGTAGAGGTCACTGAGACAACAACAGGAGACCAGATGTAGAGGACACTGAGACAACAATAGGAGACCAGATGAAGAGGACACTGAGACAACAATAGGAGACCAGATGTAGATGACACTGAGACAACAATAGGAGACCAGATGTAGAGGACACTGAGACAACAACAGGAGACCAGATGTAGAGGACACTGTGAGACAACAACAGGAGACCAGATGTAGCGGACACTGTGAGACAACAATAGGAGACCAGATTTAGAGGACACTGTGAGACAACAACAGGAGACCAGATGTAGCGGACACTGTGAGACAACAATAGGAGACCAGATTTAGAGGACACTGTGACAACAACAGGAGACCAGATGTAGAGGACACTGAGACAACAACAGGATCTAATTTGTTCCATCTTCTCCTTTCAGTTTGTTCTTTCCTTTGATCTCTTCCTATCCACTCCTCCTTCTTCCTCTCCTTGCATCACTCTCTGAATTTCATCTCTCTCTTCTCTGTGTGTGTGTCTCTCTATTTCTCTATCTGTCTCTCTGTCTCTCTCTCTCTCTCTCTCTCTCTCTCTCTGTTTTCATGTCGTGCAGAGTAAATTAGTACTTTAGTGTGCTGACATTTGGGAAGGTAGAGAGCCTGAGGGGTTCAGCTCACTGTGGCCTTTTAGTGACCCCCATCCTGAGTAGTGTGTGTCTGTATGCGTGTGTGTCTCCCACCCTGGTAGTGGCGTGCGTCTGTCTATGCATTAAGATGCGTGTCACTGTGTGTGTCAAATCAAATGTTGTATTTGTCACATGGTTCCAAAACAGCAGGTGTAGACTAACAGTGAAATATGTACTTAAGGGCCCTTCCCAACAATGCAGAGAGAAAGAAAATAGAGAAATAACAGAAAAGTAAAACACATAATAATAAAAGTAATAATAAATACACAATGAGTAACGATAACTTGGCTATATACACAGGGTACAAGAACTGAGTCGATGTGTAGGGTACGAGGTCATTGAGGTAGATAAAGTGCCTTGCAAAAGTATTCAGCCCCCTTGGTGTTTTTCCTATTTTGTTGCATTACAACCTGTAATTTAAATTCATTTTTATTTGGATTTCATATCATGGACATACACATAATATTCCAAATTGGTGAAGTGAAATGAAAAAAATAACTTGTTTCAAAAAATTCAAAAAAATAAACGGAAAAGTGGTGCGTGGATATGTACTCACCCCCTTTGCTATGAAGCCCCTAAATAAGATCTGGTGCAACCAATTACCTTCAGAAGTCACATAATTAGTTAAATAAAGTCCACCTGTGTGCAATCTAAGTGTCACATGATCTGTCACATGATCTCAGTATATATACACCTGTTCTGAAAGGCCCCAGAGTCTGCAACACCACTAAGCAAGGGGCACCACCAAGCAAGCGGCACCATAAAGACCAAGGAGCTCTCCAAACAGGTCAGGGACAAAGTTGTGGATTAGTTAAGATCAGGGTTGGGTTATAAAAAAATATCAGACACTTTGAACATCCCACGGAGCACCATTAAATCCATTATTAAAAAATGGAAAGAATATGGCACCACAACAAACCTGCCAAGAGAGGGCCGCCCACCAAAACTCACGGACCAGGCAAGGAGGGCACTAATCAGAGAGGCAACAAAGAGACCAAAGATAACCCTGAAGGAGCTGCAAAGCTCCACAAAAGAGATTGGAGTATCTGTCCATAGGACCACTTTTTTGCTGTACACTCCACAGAGCTGGGCTTTACGGAAGAGTGGACAGAAAAAAGCCATTGCTTAAAGAAAAAAATAAGCAAACACGTTTGGTGTTCACCAAAAGGCATGTGGGAGACTCCCCAAACATATGGAAGAAGGTACTCTGGTCAGATGACACTCAAATTGAGCTTTTTGGCCATCAAGGAAAACGCTATGTCTGGCGCAAACCCAACACCTCTCATCACCCCGAGAACACCATCCCTACAGTGAAGCATGGTTGTGGCAGCATCATGCTGTGGGGATGTTTTTCATCGGCAGGGACTAGGGAAACTGGTCAGAATTGAAGGAATGATGGATGGTGCTAAATACAGGGAAATTCTTGAGAGAAACCTGTTTCAGTCTTCCAGACATTTGAGACTGGGACGGAGGTTCACCTTCCAGCAGGACAATGACCCTAAGCATACTGCTAAAGCAACACTCGAGTGGTTTAAGGGGAAATATTTAAATGTCTTGGAATGGCCTAGTCATAGCGCAGACCTCAATCCAATTGAGAATCTGTGGATTGACTTTTTTTTATTTTTTATTTTATTTTAGGGGGTAGATCAGCTTTAATATTGCAGATAGATTGTAACTTCCATCAATGTAATTGTCTGCATCACTTCCAATCCCCCATATGTTTTTTTTTCCGCAAATATATACATATATAGTTGAAGTCGGAAGTTTACATACACTTAGGTTGGAGTCATTAAAACTTGTTTTTCAACCACTCCACAAATTTATTGGTAACAAACTATAGTTTTGGAAAGTCGGTTAGGACATCTACTTTGTGAATGACACAAGTAATTTTTCCAACAATTGTTTACAGACAGATTATTTCACTTAAAATTCACTGTATCACAATTCCAGTGGGTCAGAATTTTACATACACTAAGTTGACTGTGCCTTTAAAGAGCTTGGAAAATTCCAGAAAATGATGTCATGGCTTTAGAAGCTTCTGATAGGCTAATTGACATAATTTGTGTCAATTGGAGGTGTACCTGTGGATGTATTTCAAGGCCTACCTTCAAACCCAGTGCCTCTTTGCTTGACATCATGGGGAAATCAAAAGAAATCAGCCAAGACCTCAGAAGAAAAATTGTAGACCTCCACAAGTCTGGTTCATCCTTGGGAGCAATTTCCAAACGCCTGAAGGTACCACGTTCATCTGTACAAACAATAGTATGCAAGTATAAAACACCATGGGACTACGCAGCCGTCATACTGCTCAGGAAGGAGACGCGTTCTGTCTCCTAGAGATTAACGTACTTTGGTGCGAAAAGTGCAAATCAATCCCAGAACAACAGCAAAGGACCTTGTGAAGATGCTGGAGGAAACAGGTACAAAAGTATCTATATCCACAGTAAAACGAGTCCTATATCGACATAACCTGAAAGGCCGCTCAGCAAAGAAGAAGCAACTGCTCCAAAACCGCCATAAAAAAGCCAGACTACGGTTTGCAACTGCACATAGGAACAAAGATCGTACTTTTTGGAGAAATGTCTTCTGGTCTGATGAAACAAAAATAGAGCTGTTTGGCAATAATGACCAACGTTATCTTTGGAGGAAAAAGGGGGTAGGCTTGCAAGCCAAAGAACACCATCCCAACCGTGAAAAACGGGGGTAGCAGAATCATGCTGTGGGGGTGCTTTACTGCAGGAGGGACTGGTGCACTTCACAAAATAGATGGCATCATGAGGAAGGAAAATTATGTGGACATATTGAAGCAACATCTCAAGACATCAGTCAGGAAGTTAAACTTGGTCGCAAATGGTTCTTCCAAATGGACAATGACCCCAAGCATACTTCCAAAGTTGAGGCAAAATGGCTTAAGGACAACAAAGTCAAGGTATTGCAGTGGCCATCACAAATCCCTGACCTCAATCCTATAGAAAATGTGTGGGCAGAAGAAAAAAAGCGTGTGCAGGCAAGGAGGCCTACAAACCTGACTCAGTTACACCAGCTCTGTCAGAAAGAATGGGCCAAAATTCACCCAACTTTTTGTGGGAAGCTTGAGGTAGGCTACACGATACGTTTGACCCAAGTTAAACAATTTAAAGGCAATGCTATCAAATACTAATTGAGTGTATGTAAACTTCTGACCCACTGGGAATGTGATGAAAGAAATAAAAGCTGAAATAAATCATTCTCTCTACTATTATTCTGATATTTCACATTCTTAAAATAAAGTGGTGATCCTAACTGACCTAAGAAAGGGAATTTTTACTAGGATTAAATGTCAAGAATTGTGAAAAACTGAGTTTAAATGTATTTGGCTGAGGTGTATGTAAACTTCGACATCAACTGTATATATATATATATATATATATATATATATATACATACATACATACATACATACATACATACATACATACATACATACATACATACATACATACAGTGAGGGAAAAAAGTATTTGATCCCCTGCTGATTTTGTACGTTTGCCCACTAACAAAGAAATGATC
Organism: Coregonus clupeaformis; assembly: GCF_020615455.1. NCBI lineage: Eukaryota > Metazoa > Chordata > Actinopteri > Salmoniformes > Salmonidae > Coregonus > Coregonus clupeaformis. The sequence continues at coordinate 76,040,331 of NC_059192.1, forward strand.
AGTCTATAATTTAAATGGTAGGTTTATTTGAACAGTGAGAGACAGAATAACAAAAAAAAATCCAGAAAAACGCATGTCAAAAAAGTTATAAATTGATTTGCATTTTAATGAGGGAAATAAGTATTTTAGCCCTCTGCAAAACATGACTTAGTACTTGGTGGCAAAACCCTTGTTGGCAATCACAGAGGTCAGACGTTTCTTGTAGTTGGCCACCAGGTTTACACACATCTCTGGAGGGATTTTGTCCCACTCTGATCTTCTCCAAGTCATTAAGGTTTCGAGGCTGACGTTTGGCAACTCGAACCTTCAGCTCCCTCCACAGATTTTCTATAGGATTAAGGTCTGGGGACTGGCTAGGCCACTCCAGGACCTTAATGTGCTTCTTCTTGAGCCACTCCTTTGTTGCCTTGGCCGTGTGTTTTGGGTCATTGTCATGCTGGAATACCCATCCCTGACCCATTTTCAATGCCCTGGCTGAGGGAAGGAGGTTCTCACCCAAGATTTGATGGTACATGGCCCCGTTCATCGTCCCTTTGATGTGGTGAAGTTGTCCTGTCCCCTTAGCAGAAAAACAACCCCTTAGCATAATGTTTCCACCTCCATGTTTGACGGTGGGGATGGTGTTCTTGGGGTCATAGGCAGCATCCCTCCTCCTCCAAACACGGCGAGTTGAGTTGATGCCAAAGAGCTCCATTTTGGTCTCATCTGACCACAACACTTTCACCCAGTTCTCCTCTGAATCATTCAGATGTTCATTGGCAAACTTCAGACGGGCATGTACAGTGGGGAGAACAAGTATTTGATACACTGCCGATTTTGCAGGTTTTCCTACTTACAAAGCATGTAGAGGTCTGTAATTTTTATCATAGGTACACTTCAACTGTGAGAGACGGAATCTAAAACAAAAATCCAGAAAATCACATTGTATGATTTTAGGTAATTAATTTGTATTTTATTGTATGACATAAGTATTTGATCACCTACCAACCAGTAAGAATTCCGGCTCTCACAGACCTGTTAGTTTTTCTTTAAGAAGCCCTCCTGTTCTCCACTTAGTACCTGTATTAACTGCACCTGTTTGAACTCATTACCTGTATAAAAGACACCTGTCCACACACTCAATCAAACAGACTCCAACCTCTCCACAATGGCCAAGACCAGAGAGCTGTGTAAGGACATCAGGGATAAAATTGTAGACCTGCACAAGGCTGGGATGGGCTACAGGACAATAGGCAAGCAGCTTGGTGAGAAGGCAACAACTGTTGGCGCAATTATTAGAAAATGGAAGAAGTTCAAGATGACGGTCAATCACCCTCGGTCTGGGACTCCATGCAAGATCTCACCTCGTGGGGCATCAATGATCATAAGGAAGGTGAGGGATCAGCCCAGAACTACACGGCAGGACCTGGTCCATGACCTGAAGAGAGCTGGGACCACAGTCTCAAAGAAAAACATTAGTAACACACTACCCCGTCATGGATTAAAATCCTGCAGTGCACGCAAGGTCCCCCTGCTCAAGGCAGTGCATGTCCAGGCCCGTCTGAAGTTTGCCAATGACCATCTGTATGATCCAGAGGAGGAATGGGAGAAGGTCATGTGGTCTGATGAGACAAAAATAGAGCTTTTTGGTCTAAACTCCACTCGCCGTGTTTGGAGGAAGAAGAAGGATGAGTACAACCCCAAGAACACCATCCCAACCGTGAAGCATGGAGGTGGAAACATCATTCTTTGGGGATGCTTTTATGCAAAGGGGACAGGATGACTGCACCGTATTTAGGGGAGGATGGATGAGGCCATGTATCGCGAGATCTTGGCCAACAAACTCCTTCCCTCAGTAAGAGCATTGAAGATGGGTCGTGGCTGGGTCTTCCAGCATGACAACGACCCAAAACACACAGCCAGGGCAACTATGGAGTGGCTCCGTAAGAAGCATCTCAAGGTCCTGGAGTGGCCTAGCCAGTCTCCAGACCTGAACCCAATAGAAAATCTTTGGAGGGAGCTGAAAGTCCATATTGCCCAGCGACAGCCCCGAAACCTGAAGGATCTGGAGAAGGTCTGTATGGAGGAGTGGGCCAAAATCCCTGCTGCAGTGTGTGCAAACCTGGTCAAGACCTACAGGAAACGTATTATCTCTGTAATTGCAAACAAAGGTTTCTGTACCAAATATTAAGTTCTGCTTTTCTGATGTATCAAATCCTTATGTCATGCAATAAAATGCAAATTATTACCTAAAAATCATACAATGTGATTTTCTGGATTTTTGTTTTAGATTCCGTCTCTCACAGTTGAAGTGTACCTATGATAAAAATGACAGACCTCTACATGCTTTGTAAGTAGGAAAACCTGCAAAATCAGCAGTGTATCAAATACTTGTTCTCCCCACTGTATATGTGCTTTCTTGAGCAGGGGGACCTTGCGGGCGCTGCAGGATTTCAGTCCTTCACGGTGTAGTGTGTTACCAATTGTTTTCTTGGTGACTATAGTCCCAGCTGCCTTGAGATCATTGACAAGATCCTCCCGTGTAGTTCTGGGCTGATTCCTCACCGTTCTCATGATCATTGCAACTCCACGAGGTGAGATCTTGCATGGAGCCCCAGGCCAAGGGAGATTGACAGTTCTGTTGTGTTTCTTCCATTTGCAAATAATCGCACCAACTGTTGTCACCTTCTCACCAAGCTGCTTGGCGATGGTCTTGTAGCCCATTCCAGCCTTGTGTAGGTCTACAATCTTGTCCCTGACATCCTTGGAGAGCTCTTTGGTCTTGGCCATGGTGGAGAGTTTGGAATCTGATTGATTGATTGCTTCTGTGGACAGGTGTCTTTTATACAGGTAACAATCTAAGATTAGAGCACTCCCTTTAAGAGTGTGCTCCTAATCTCAACTCGTTACCTGTATAAAAGACGCCTAGGAGCCAGAAATCTTTCTGATTGAGAGGGGGTCAAATACTTATTTCCCTCATTAAAATGCAAATCAATTTATAACATTTTTGACATGCGTTTTTTTGGATTTTTTTGTTATTATTCTGTCTCTCACTGTTCAAATAAACCTACCATTAAAATTATAGACTGATAATGTATTTGTCAGTGGGCAAACGTACAAAATCAGCAGGGGATCAAATACTTTTTTCCCTCACTGTATATATATATATATACACAGTTGAAGTCAGAAGTTTACATACACCTTAGCCAAATACATTTCAACTCAGTTTTTCACAATTCCTGACGTTTAATGCTAGTAAAACGTCCCTGTCTTAAGTCATTTAGGATCACCACTTTATTTTAAGAATGTGAAATGTCAGAATAATAGTAGAGAGAATGATTTCTTTCAGCTTTTATTTCTTTCATCACATTCCCAGTGGGTCAGAAGTTTACATACACTCAATTAGTATTTGGTAGCATTACCTTTAAAAAAATTTACTTGGGTCAAACGTTTCGGCTAGCCTTTCACAAGCTTCCCACAATAAGTTGGGTGAATTTTGGCCAATTCCTCCTGACAGAGCTGGTGTAACTGAGTCAGGTTTGTAGGCCTCCTTGCTCGCACACACTTTTTCAGTTCTGCCCACAAATTTGCTATAGGATTGAGGTCAGGGCTTTGTGATGGCCACTCCAATACCTTGACTTTGTTGTCCTTAAGCCATTTTGCCACAACTTTGGAAGTATGCTTGGGATCATTGTCCATTTGGAAGACTAATTTGCGACCAAGCTTTAAGTTTCTGACTGATGTCTTAAGATGTTGCTTCAATATATCCACATAATTTTCCTTCCTCATGATGCCATCTATTTACTTGTGTCATGCACAAAGTAGATGTCCTAACCAACTTGCCAAAACTATAGTTTGTTAACAAGAAATTTGTGGAGTGGTTGAAAAACGAGTTTTAATGACTTCAACCTAAGTGTATGTAAACTTCCGACTTCAACTGTATATATATATATATATACATACACACACATACCCATACATACACATAAATACATATACATACACTTTTACACTACCGTTCAAAAGTTTGGGGTCACTTAGAAATGTCCTTGTTTTCGAAAGAAAAGCAATTTTTTTGTCCATTAAAATAACATAAAATTGATCAGAAATACAGTGTAGACATTGTTAATGTTGTAAATGGCTATTGTAGCTGTAAACGGCTGATTTTTAATGGAATATCTACATAGGTGTACAGAGGCCCATTATCAGCAACCATCAGTCCTGTGTTCCAATGGCACGTTGTGTTTGCTAATCCAAGTTTATCCTTTTAAAAGGCTAATTGATCATTTGAAAACCCTTTTGCAATTATGTTATCAGCTGAAAACTGTCGTGCTGATTAAAGAAGCAATACAACTGCCCTTCCTGAGACTAGTTGAGTGTCTGGAGCATCAGCAATTGTGGGTTTGATTACAGGCTCAAAATGAAAAAAATAACTTTCTTTTGAAACTTGTCAGTCTATTCTTGTTCTGAGAAATGAAGGCTATTCCATGCGAGAAATTGCCAAGAAACTGAAGATCTCGTACAACGCTGTGTACTACTCCCTTCACAGAACAGCGCAAACTGGCTCTAACCGGAATAGAAAGAGGAGTGTTCTTTAATGCAGGGCCGACAGACAAGTCCCTTACTTTTTCCCCCTTCTAATGCTTTCATATTTAATAATTTCTGTCCTCCGAATTCATATGTACAGTGGGGGAAAAAAGTATTTAGTCTGCCACCAATTGTGCAAATTCTCCCACTTAAAAAGATGAGAGAGGCCTGTAATTTTCATCATAGGTACACGTCAACTATGACAGACAAATTGAGGGAAAAAAATCCAGAAAATCACATTGTAGGATTTTTTATGAATTTATTTGCAAATTACGGTGGAAAATAAGTATTTGGTCACCTACAAACAAGCAAGATTTCTGGATCTCACAGACCTGTAACTTCTTCTTTAAGAAGCTCCTCTGTCCTCCACTCGTTACCTGTATTAATGGCACCTGTTTGAACTTGTTATCAGTATAAAAGACACCTGTCCACAACCTCAAACAGTCACACTCCAAACTCCACTATGGCCAAGACCAAAGAGCTGTCAAAGGACACCAGAAACAAAATTGTAGACCTGCACCAGGCTGGGAAGACTGAATCTGCAATAGGTAAGCAGCTTGGTTTGAAGAAATCAACTGTGGGAGCAATTATTAGGAAATGGAAGACATACAAGACCACTGATAATCTCCCCGATCTGGGGCTCCACGCAAGATCTCACCCCGTGGGGTCAAAATGATCACAAGAACGGTGAGCAAAAATCCCAGAACCACACGGGGGGACCTAGTGAATGACCTGCAGAGAGCTGGGACCAAAGTAACAAAGCCTACCATCAGTAACACACTACGCCGCCAGGGACTCAAATCCTGCAGTGCAAGACGTGTCCCCCTGCTTAAGCCAGTACATGTCCAGGCCCGTCTGAAGTTTGCTAGAGTGCATTTGGATGATCCAGAAGAGGATTGGGAGAATGTCATATGGTCAGATGAAACAAAAATAGAAAATGTTGGTAAAAACTCAACTTGTCGTGTTTGGAGGACAAAGAATACTGAGTTGCATCCAAAGAACACCATACCTACTGTGAAGCATGGGGGTGGAAACATCATGCTTTGGGGCTGTTTTTCTGCAAAGGGACCAGGACAACTGATCCGTGTAAAGGAAAGAATGAATGGGGCCATATATCATGAGATTTTGAGTGAAAACCTCCTTCCATCAGCAAGGGCATCGAAGATGAAACGTGGCTGGGTCTTTCAGCATGACAATGATCCCAAACACACTGCCCGGGCAACGAAGGAGTGGCTTCGTAAGAAGCATTTCAAGGTCCTGGAGTGGCCTAGCCAGTCTCCAGATCTCAACCCTATAGAAAATCTTTGGAGGGAGTTGAAAGTCCGTGTTGCCCAGCGACAGCCCCAAAACATCACTGCTCTAGAGGAGATCTGCATGGAGGAATGGGGCAAAATACCAGCAACAGTGTGTGAAAACCTTGTGAAGACTTACAGAAAACATTTGACCTGTGTCATTGCCAATAAAGGGTATATAGGATGAAACAGTCAGAGGTCACCAAGTGCAACATAGCTTCAGCGTGTAAACTAGCTAGAAAGATGTGTCGGCATCGAGTAATTGTCTCTGGCCCCCTCCCAGTTAGGGGGAGTGACGAGCTCTACAGCAGAGTCTCAGCACTCAATCGCTGGTTGAAAACTGTTTTCTGCCCCTCCCAAAAGATAGAATTTGTAGATAATTGGCCCTCTTTCTGGGACTCACCCACAAACAGGACCAAGCCTGACCTGCTGATGAGGGACGGACTCCATCCTAGCTGGAGGGGTGCTCTCATCTTATCTACCAACATAGATAGGGCTCTAACTCCTCTAGCCCCACAGTGAAATAGGGTGCAGGCCAGGCAGCAGGCTGTTAGCCAACCTGCCAGCTTAGTGGAGTCTGCCAATAGCACAGTCAGTGTAGTCAGCTCAGCCATACCCATTGAGACTGTGTCTGTGCCTCGACCTAGGTTGGGCAAAACTAAACATGGCGGTGTTCACCTTAGCAATCTTATTAGGATAAAGACCTCCTCCATTCCTGCCATTATTGAAAGAGATCGTGATACCTCACATCTCAAAATAGGGTTACTTAATGTTAGATCCCTCACTTCAAAGGCAGTCATAGTCAATGAACTAATCAATGATCATAATCTTGATGTGATTGGCCTGACTGAAACATGGCTTAAGCCTGATGAATTTGCTGTGTTAAATGAGGCCTCACCTCCTGGTTACACTAGTGACCATATTCCCCATGCATCCCGCAAAGGCGGAGGTGTTGCTAACATTTACGATAGCAAATTTCAATTTACAAAAAAAAATGGCGTTTTCGCCTTTTGAGCTTCTAGTCATGAAATCTATGCAGCCTACTCAATCACTTTTTATAGCTACTGTTTACAGGCCTCCTGGGCCATATACAGCGTTCCTCTCTGAGTTTCCTGAATTCCTATCAGACCTTGTAGTCATAGCAGATCATATTCTAATTTTTTGGTGATTTTAATATTCACATGGAGAAGTCCACAGACCCACTCCAAAAGTCTTTCGGAGCCATCATCGACTCAGTGGGTTTTGTCCAACATGTCTCTGGACCTACTCACTGCCACAGTCATACTCTGGACCTAGTTTTGTCCCATGGAATAAATGTTGTAGATCTTAATGTTTTTCCACAAAATCCTGGACTATCGGACCACCATTTTATTACGCTTTGCAATCGCAACAAATAATCTGCTCAGACCCCAACCAAGGAGCATCAAAAGTCGTGCTATAAATTCTCAGACAACACAAAAATTCCTTGATGCCCTTCCAGACTCCTTCTGCCTACCCAAGGACGTCAGAGGACAAAAATCAGTTAACCACTTAACTGAGGAACTCAATTTAACCTTGCGCAATACCCTAGATGCAGTTGCACCCCTAAAAACGAAAAACATTTGTCATAAGAAACTAGCTCCCTGGTATACAGAAAATACCCGAGCTTTGAAGCAAGCTTCCAGGAAATTGAACGGAAATGGCGCCACTCCAAACTGGAAGTCTTCCGACTAGCTTGGAAAGACAGTACCGTGCAGTACCGAAGAGCCCTCACTGCTGCTCGATCATCCTACTTTTCCAACTTAATCGAGGAAAATAAGAACAATCCAAAATTTCTTTTTGATACTGTTGCAAAGCTAACTAAAAAGCAGCATTCCCCAAGAGAGGATGGCTTTCACTTCAGCAGTAATAAATTCATGAACTTCTTTGAGGAAAAGATCATGACCATTAGAAAGCAAATTACGGACTCCTCTTTGAATCTGCGTATTCCTCCAGGGCTTAGCTGTCCTGGATCTGCCTAGATCTGCGAGGGCCTGGGATCGGGAGAGACACTTAAGTGTTTTAGTACTATATCTCTTGACACAATTATGAAAATAATCATGGCCTCTAAACCTTCAAGCTGCATACTGGATCCTATTCCTACTAAACTGCTGAAGGAGCTGCTTCCTGTGCTTGGCCCTCCTATGTTGAACATAATAAACAGCTCTCTATCCACCGGATGTGTACCAAACTCACTAAAAGTGGCAGTGATAAAGCCTCTCTTGAAAAAGCCAAACCTTGACCCGGAAAATATAAAAACTATCGGCCTATATCGAATCTTCCATTCCTCTCAAAAATTTTAGAAAAAGCTGTTGCGCAGCAACTCACTGCCTTTCTGAAGACAAACAATGTATACGAAATGCTTCAGTCTGGTTTTAGACCCCATCATAGCACTGAGACTGCACTTGTGAAGGTGGTAAATGACCTTTTAATGGCGTCAGACCGAGGCTCTGCATCTGTCCTCGTGCTACTAGACCTTAGTGCTGCCTTTGACACTATCGATCACCACATTCTTTTGGAGAGACTGGAAACCCAAATTGGTCTACACGGACAAGTTCTGGCCTGGTTTAGATCTTACCTGTCGGAAAGATATCAGTTTGTCTCTGTGAATGGTCTGTCCTCCGACAAATCAACTGTACATTTCGGTGTTCCTCAAGGTTCCGTTTTAGGACCACTATTGTTTTCACTATATATTTTACCTCTTGGGGATGTTATTCGAAAACATAATGTTAACTTTCACTGCTATGCGGATGACACACAGCTGTACATTTCAATGAAACATGGTGAAGCCCCCAAAATTGCCCTCGCTAGAAGCCTGTGTTTCAGACATAAGGAAGTGGATGGCTGAAAACTTTCTACTTTTAAACTCGGACAAAACAGAGATGCTTGTTCTAGGTCCCAAGAAACAAAGAGATCTTCTGTTAAATCTGACAATTCATCTTGATGGTTGTAAAGTCGTCTCAAATAAAACTGTGAAGGACCTCGGCGTTACTCTTGACCCTGATCTCTCTTTTGACGAACATATCAAGACTGTTTCAAGGACAGCTTTTTTCCATCTACGTAACATTGCAAAAATCAGAAATTTTCTGTCCAAAAATGATGCAGAAAAATTAATCCATGCATTTGTTACTTCTAGGTTAGACTACTGCAATGCTCTACTTTCCGGCTACCCGGATAAAGCACTAAATAAACTTCAGTTAGTGCTAAATACAGCTGCTAGAATCCTGACTAGAACCAAGAAATTTGATCATATTACTCCAGTGCTAGCTTCCCTACACTGGCTTCCTGTTAAGGCAAGGGCTGATTTCAAGGTTTTACTGTTAACCTATAAAGCGTTACATGGGCTTGCTCCTACCTATCTTTCCGAGTTGGTCCTGCCGTACATACCAATACGTACGCTACGGTCACAAGACGCAGGCCTCCTAATTGTCCCTAGAATTTCTAAGCAAACAGCGGGAGGCAGGGCTTTCTCCTATAGATCTCCATTTTTATGGAACAGTTTGCCTACCCATGTGAGAGACGCAGACTCGGTCTCAACCTTTAAGTCTTTACTGAAGACTTATCTCTTCAGTAGGTCATATGATTGAGTGTAGTCTGGCCCAGGAGTGTGAAGGTGAACGGAAAGGCTCTGGAGCAACGAACAGCCCTTGCTGTCTCTGCCAGGCCGGTTCCCCTCTCTCCACTGGGGTTCTCTGCCTCTAACCCTGTTACAGGGGCTGAGTCACTGGCTTGCTGGTGCTCTTTCATGCCGTCCCTAGGAGGGGTGCGTCACTTGAGTGGGTTGAGTTACTGACGTGATCTTCCTGTCTGGGTTGGCGCCCCCCTTTGGTTTGTGCTGTGGTGGAGACCTCTGTGGGCTATACTCGGCCTTGTCTCAGGATTGTAAGTTGGTGGTTGAGGATATCCCTCTGGTGGTGCGGGGGCTGTGCTTTGGCAGAGTGGGTGGGGTTATATCCTTCCTGTTTGGCCCTGTCCGGGGTTTCTTCGGATGGGGCCACAGTGTCTCCGGACCGCTCCTGTCTCAGCCTCCAGTATTTATGCTGCAGTAGTTTATGTGTCGGGGGCTGGGGTTAGTTGGTTATACCTGGAGTACTTCTCCTGTCTTATCCAGTGTCCTGTGTGAATTTAAGTATGCTCTCTCTAATTCTCTCGTTCTCTCTTTCTCTCTGAGAACCTGAGCCCTAGGACCATACGTCAGGACTACCGGGCATGCTGACACCTTGCTGTCCCCAGTCCGCCTGGCCTTGCTGCTATTCCAGTTTCAACTGTTCTGCCTGCGGTTACGAAACCCCTACCTGTCCCAGACCTGCTGTTTTCAACTCTTAATGATCGGCTATGAAAAGCCAACTGAGAGACCTGAGCCCTAGGACCATACGTCGGGACTACCGGCCGTGGTGACTCCTTGCTGTCCCCAGTCCGCCTGGCCTTGCTGCTATTCCAGTTTCAACTGTTCTGCCTGCGGTTATGGAACCCCTACCTGTCCCAGACCTGCTGTTTTCAACTCTTAATGATCGGCTATGAAAAGCCAACTGAGATTTATTCCTGATTATTATTTGACCATGCTTGTCACTTATGAACATTTTTGAACATCTTGGCATGGTTCTGTTATAATCTCCACCCGGCACAGTCAGAAGAGGACTGGCCACCCCTCATAGCCTGGTTCCTCTCTAGGTTTCTTCCTAGGTTTTGGCCTTTCTAGGGAGTTTTTCCTAGCCACCGTGCTTCTACACCTGCATTACTAGCTGTTTGGGGTTTTAGGCTGGGTTTCTGTAAAGCACTTCGAGATATTAGCTGATGTAAGAAGGGCTATATAAAATAAAATTGATTGATTGATTGATATAACAAAGTATTGAGAAACTTTTGTTATTGACCAAATACTTATTTTCCACCATAATTTGCAAATAAATTCATTAAAAATCCTACAATGTGATTTTCTGGATTTTTTTTTCTCATTTTGTCTGTCATAGTTGACGTGTACCTATGATGAAAGTTACAGGCCTCTCTCATCTTTTTAAGTGGGAGAATTTGCACAATTGGTGGCTGACTAAATACTTTTTTTCCCCACTGTATATACCCTTTATTGGCAATGACACAGGTCAAACGTTTTCTGTAAGTCTTCACAAGGTTTTCACACACTGTTGCTGGTATTTTGCCCCATTCCTCCATGCAGATCTCCTCTAGAGCAGTGATGTTTTGGGGCTGTCGCTGGGCAACACGGACTTTCAACTCCCTCCAAAGATTTTCTATAGGGTTGAGATCTGGAGACTGGCTAGGCCACTCCAGGACCTTGAAATGCTTCTTACGAAGCCACTCCTTCGTTGCCCGGGCAGTGTGTTTGGGATCATTGTCATGCTGAAAGACCCAGCCACGTTTCATCTTCGATGCCCTTGCTGATGGAAGGAGGTTTTCACTCAAAATCTCATGATATATGGCCCCATTCATTCTTTCCTTTACACGGATCAGTTGTCCTGGTCCCTTTGCAGAAAAACAGCCCCAAAGCATGATGTTTCCACCCCCATGCTTCACAGTAGGTATGGTGTTCTTTGGATGCAACTCACCATTCTTTGTCCTCCAAACACGACAAGTTGAGTTTTTACCAACATTTTCTATTTTTGTTTCATCTGACCATATGACATTCTCCCAATCCTCTTCTGGATCATCCAAATGCACTCTAGCAAACTTCAGATGGGCCTGGACATGTACTGGCTTAAGCAGGGGGACACGTCTTGCACTGCAGGATTTGAGTCCCTGGTGGTGTAGTGTGTTACTGATGGTAGGCTTTGTTACTTTGGTCCCAGCTCTCTGCAGGTCATTCACTAGGTCCCCCCGTGTGGTTCTGGGATTTTTGCTCACCGTTCTTGTGATCATTTTGACTCCCACGGGGTGAGATCTTGCGTGGAGCCCCAGATCGAGGGAGATTATCAGTGGTCTTGTATGTCTTCCATTTCCTAATAATTGCTCCCACAGTTGATTTCTTCAAACCAAGCTGCTTACCTATTGCAGATTTAGTCTTCCCAGCCTTGTGCAGGTCTACAATTTTGTTTCTGGTGTCCTTTGACAGCTCTTTGGTCTTGGCCATAGTGGAGTTTGGAGTGTGACTGTTTGAGGTTGTGGACAGGTGTCTTTTATACTGATAACAAGTTCAAACAGGTGCCATTAATACAGGTAACGAGTGGAGGACAGAGGAGCCTCTTAAAGAAGAAGTTACAGGTCTGTGAGATCCAGAAATCTTGCTTTTTTGTAGGTGACCAAATACTTATTTTCCACCATAATTTGCAAATAAATTCATTAAAAATCCTACAATGTGATTTTCTGGATTTTTTTCCCCTCAATTTGTCTGTCATAGTTGACGTGTACCTATGAAGAAAATTATAGGCCTCTCTCATCTTTTTAAGTGGGAGAACTTGCACAATTGGTGGCTGACTAAATACTTTTTTTCCCCACTGTATTATGTTAATTGACCCGTTTAATTTTGTCTGGCTTGCCGTTCCAAATAAAATGGAATATTTTTTTCTCATATAATTAAAAAAACTGTTTGCTAAGCAAGACCATAAGAAAATAGGTAAACTGGAATAATACTAAAGAGTTAATCAGGGTGATTTTTCCACAAATTGACAGGAATTTACCTTTCCATGGTAGCAAGATCTTATCTATTTTTGCTAACTTTCTATTAAAATGTATTGGAGTGAGATCATTTATTTAATTTGGGATATGTATTCCGAGTATATCCACATCACCATCAGACCATTTTATTGGTAAACTATATGGTAATGTAAAAATTGTATTGTTTAGTGATCCAATACTTAAGATAGTACATTTATCATAATTTGGTTATAATCCAGAGAGGTTAGAAAATGTATCTAGATCCTCTATGAGGCTGTGGAGGGATTCAAGTTGTGGATTTAAAAGAAAACATGAATCATCAGCATACAATGACACCTTTGTTTTTAAGCCCTGGATTTCTAATCCCTTGATATTATTGTTGGATCTGATTTTAATAGCTAACATCTCAATGGCCATAATAAATAGTTATGCCGATAGTGGACAAACTTCTTTCACTCCTCTTGACAGTTTAAAACTTTCTGAGAAATAGCCATTATTTACTATTTTACACCTAGGGTTACTATACATGAAATGCTCCAGGCATTTATATATAAACCCCAGTCGTACTTTATCAAAAGCCTTTTCAAAGTCTGCTATGAATAGTAGGCCTGGTTTCCCAGATTTTTATAGTGTTCTATTGTTTCCAGTACTTGCCTTATATTATCTCCAATGTATCGTCTGTGGTATGACTTAAAGATTCCTGTACACCAGCAGAACCCATCCAACTTGAAGGAGCTGGAGTAGTTTTGCCTTGAAGAATGGGCAAAAATTCCAGTGGCTAGATGTGCCAAGCTTACAGAGACATACCCCAAGAGACTTGCAGCTGTAATTGCTGCAAAAGGTGGCTCTACAAAGTATTGACTTTGGGGGGGTGGATAGTTATGCACGCTCAAGTTTTCTGTTTTTGTCTTATTTCTTGTTTGTTTCACCCCCAAAAAATATTTTGCATCTTCAAAGTGGTAGGCATGTTGTGTAAATCAAATGATACAACCCCCCAAAAATCAATTTTAATTCCAGGTTGTAAGGCAACAAAATAGGAAAAATGCCAAGGGGGGTGAATACTTTCGCAAGCCACTGTATGTAAATATTAAGTTATAGATAATAAACAGTAGACACAGTGTATGAAATGAGTCAAAAAAAGTTAGTGCCAAACGGGTTAGTGTGTGTTTCTGTGTGTCCTACCTTGGTAGTGGTGCTGCCTCCAGTGGGAGAGGTCCTCCAGGTCTTCACCACAGTCTTTATGTCGTGGAGGCTGGTGTTACGGCCCAGGTTGGCTGGCTGGAGCCCGCGTTGATCTGGGAAGCCTCCTGGAGCTCGATGATCTGCTGGGCAGCCTGTGGGGAGGAGGGGGGTAGAAAAGTTTGAGAATTTTGCGAGAATTGAGAAATAGGGAGGGGGAGAGAGAAGTGGTGAAGAAGAAAGAATGAGTGGTTGAGAACCACGTGACAGGAAATGATTTGGAAAGACAAAACGTTTCAGGTGGAGAGAGAGAGAAGGGGTTAACCGAGAAAGAGAAGAGAACGGTAGAGAAGAGGGAAGGATGGAGCTAAATAAAATAGGGATGTCAGTTGGCAGGGTTTCTGTTCTTGTTCTGTGACAGTTGGCAGGGTTTCTGTTCTTTCTCTTTGACAGTTGGCAGGGTTTCTGTTCTTTCTCTATGTCAGTTGGCAGGGTTTCTGTTCTTTCTCTGTGTCAGTTGGCAGGGTTTCTGTTCTTTCTCTATGACAGTTGGCAGGGTTTCTGTTATTTGTCTATGACAGTTGGCAAGGTTTCTGTTCTTTCTCTATGACAGTTGGCAGGGTTTCTGTTCTTTCTCTATGTCAGTTGGCAGGGTTTCTGTTCTTTCTCTATGTCAGTTGGCAGGGTTTCTGTTCTTTCTCTATGACAGTTGGCAGGGATTGTTATTTGTCTATGACAAATCAAATCAAATCAAATTTCATTGGTCACATGCGCCGAATACAACAGGTGCAGACATTACAGTGAAATGCTTACTTACAGCCCTTAACCAACAGTGCATTTATTTTAAACAAAAAAAGTAAGACTAAAACAACAACAAAAAAAGTGTTGAGAAAAAAAGAGCAGAAGTAAAATAAAGTGACAGTAGGGAGGCTATATATACAGTAAAATAAAGTTACAGTAGGGAGGCTATATATACAGGGGGGTACCGTTGCAGAGTCAATGTGCGGGGGCACCGGCTAGTTGAGGTAGTTGAGGTAATATGTACATGTGGGTAAAGTTAAAGTGACTATGCATAAATACTTAACAGAGTAGCAGCAGCGTAAAAGGATGGGGTGGGGGGCAGTGCAAATAGTCCGGGTAGCCATGATTAGCTGTTCAGGAGTCTTATGGCTTGGGGGTAGAAGCTGTTGAGAAGTCTTTTGGACCTAGACTTGGCACTCCGGTACCGCTTGCCGTGCGGTAGCAGAGAGAACAGTCTATGACTAGGGTGGCTGGAGTCTTTGACAATTTTGAGGGCCTTCCTCTGACACCGCCTGGTATAGAGGTCCTGGATGGCAGGGGAGCTTTGCCCCAGTGATGTACTGGGCCGTACGCACTACCCTCTGTAGTGCCTTGCGGTCAGAGGCCAAGCAGTTGCCATACGAGGCGGTGATGCAACCAGTCAGGATGCTCTCGATGGTGCAGCTGTAAAAAAAATTGAGGATCTGAGGACCCATGCCAAATCTTTTTAGTCTCCTGAGGGGGAATAGGCTTTGTCGTGCCCTCTTCACGACTGTCTTGGTGTGTTTGGACCATGATAGTTCGTTGGTGATGTGGACACCAAGGAACTTGAAGCTCTCAACCTGTTCCACTACAGCCCCGTCGATGAGAATGGGGGCGTGCTCAGTCCTCTTTTTTTTCCTGTAGTCCACAATCATCTCCTTTGTCTTGGTCACGTTGAGGGAGAGGTTGTTGTCCTGGCACCACACGGCCAGATCTCTGACCTCCTCCCTATAGGCTGTCTCATCGTTGTCGGTGATCAGGCCTACCACTGTTGTGTCGTCGGCAAACTTAATGATGGTGTTGGAGTCGTGCCTGGCCATGCAGTCATGGGTGAACAGAGAGTACAGGAGGGGACTGAGCACGCACCCCTGAGGGGCCCCCGTGTTGAGGATCAGTGTGGCAGATGTGTTGTTACCTACCCTTACCACCTGGGGGCGGCCCGTCAGGAAGTCCAGGATCCAGTTGCAGAGGGAGGTGTTTAGTCCCAGGATCCTTAGCTTAGTGATGAGCTTAGAGGGCACTATGGTGTTGAATGCTGAGCTGTAGTCAATGAATAGCATTCTCACGTAGGTGTTCCTCTTGTTGGCAGGGTTTCTGTTCTTTTCTCTATGACAGTTGGCAGAGTTTCTGTTCTTTCGCTATGACAGTTGGAAGGGTTTCTGTTCTTTCTCTATGACAGTTGGCAGGGTTTCTGTTCTTTCTCTATGACAGTTGGCAGTTGGTAGGGGATTCTGTTCTTTCTCTATGACAGTTGGCAGGGTTTCTGTTCTTTCTATGACAGTTGGCAGGGTTTCTGTTCTTTCTCTATGTCAGTTGGCAGGGTTTCTGTTCTTTCTCTATGACAGTTGGAAGGGTTTCTGTTCTTTCTCTATGACAGTTGGTAGGGTTTCTGTTCTTTTCTCTATGTCAGTTGGCAGGGTTTCTGTTCTTTCGCTATGTCAGTTGGAAGGGTTTCTGTTCTTTCTCTATGACAGTTGGCAGGGGTTTCTGTTTCTTTCTCTATGACAGTTGGCAGGGTTTCTGTTCTTTCTCTATGACAGTTGGCAGGGTTTCTGTTCTTTCTCTATGACAGTTGGCAGGGTTTCTGTTCTTTCTCTATGACAGTTGGCAGGGTTTCTGTTCTTTCTCTATGACAGTTGGCAGGGTTTCTGTTCTTTCTCTATGACAGTTGGCAGGGTTTCTGTTCTTTCTCTATGACAGTTGGCAGGGTTTCTGTTCTTTCTCTATGACAGTTGGCAGGGTTTCTGTTCTTTCTCTATGACAGTTGGCAGGGTTTCTGTTCTTTCTCTATGACAGTTGGCAGGGTTTCTGTTCTTTCTCTATGACAGTTGGCAGGGTTTCTGTTCTTTCTCTATGACAGTTGGCAGGGTTTCTGTTCTTTCTCTATGAGCAGTTGGCAGGGATTCTGTTCTTTCTCTATGACAGTTGGCAGGGTTTCTGTTCTTTCTCTATGACAGTTGGCAGGGTTTCTGTTCTTTCTCTATGACAGTTGGCAGGGTTTCTGTTCTTTCTCTATGTCAGTTGGCAGGGTTTCTGTTCTTTCTCTATGACAGTTGGCAGGGTTTCTGTTCTTTCTCTATGACAGTTGGCAGGGTTTCTGTTCTTTCTCTATGACAGTTGGCAGGGTTTATGTTCTTTCTCTATGACAGTTGGCAGGGTTTCTGTTCTTTCTCTATGACAGTTGGCAGGGTTTCTGTTCTTTCTCTATGACAGTTGGCAGGGTTTCTGTTCTTTCTCTATGACAGTTGGCAGGGTTTCTGTTCTTTCTCTATGACAGTTGGCAGGGTTTCTGTTCTTTCTCTATGACAGTTGGCAGGGTTTCTGTTCTTTTTCTATGACAGTTGGCAGGGTTTCTGTTCTTTCTCTATGTCAGTTGGCAGGGTTTCTGTTCTTTCTCCATGACAGTTGGCAGGGTTTCTGTTATTTGTCTATGACAGTTGGCAGGGTTTCTGTTCTTTCTTTATGACAGTTGGCAGGGTTTCTGTTCATTCTCTATGACAGTTGGCAGGGATTCTGTTCTTTCTCTATGACAGTTGGCAGGGTTTCTGTTCTTTTTCTCTGACAGTTGGCAGGGCTTCTGTTCTTTCTCTATGACAGTTGGCAGGGTTTCTGTTCTTTCTCTATGACAGTTGGCAGGGTTTCTGTTCTTTCTCTATGTCAGTTGGCAGGGTTTCTGTTCTTTCTCTATGACAGTTGGCAGGGTTTCTGTTCTTTTTCTATGTCAGTTGGCAGGGTTTCTGTTCTTTCTCTATGTCAGTTGAAAAGGTTTTTGTTCTTTCTCTATGACAGTTGGCAGGGTTTCTGTTCTTTCTCTATGTCAGTTGGCAGGGTTTCTGTTCTTTCTCTATGTCAGTTGAAAGGGTTTATGTTCATTCTCTATGACAGTTGGCAGGCTTTCTGTTTTTTCTCTTTCAGTTGGCAGGGTTTCTGTTCTTTCTCTATGACAGTTGGCAGGGTTTCTGTTCTTGTTCTGTGACAGTTGGCAGGGTTTCTGTTCTTTCTCTATGACAGTTGGCAGGGTTTCTGTTCTTTCTCTATGACAGTTGGCAGGGTTTCTGTTCTTTCTCTATGACAGTTGGCAGGGTTTCTGTTCTTTCTCTATGTCAGTTGGCAGGGTTTCTGTTCTTTCTCCATGACAGTTGGCAGGGTTTCTGTTATTTGTCTATGACAGTTGGCAGGGTTTCTGTTCTTTCTCTATGACAGTTGGCAGGGTTTCTGTTCATTCTCTATGACAGTTGGCAGGGATTATGTTCTTTCTCTATGACAGTTGGCAGGGTTTCTGTTCTTTCTCTATGACAGTTGGCAGGGTTTCTGTTCTTTCTCTATGACAGTTGGCAGGGTTTCTGTTCTTTCTCTATGACAGTTGGCAGGGTTTCTGTTCTTTTTCTATGTCAGTTGGCAGGGTTTCTGTTCTTTCTCTATGTCAGTTGAAAGGGTTTTTGTTCTTTCTCTATGACAGTTGGGCAGGGTTTCTGTTCTTTCTCTATGACAGTTGGCAGGGTTTCTGTTCTTTCTCTATGACAGTTGGCAGGGTTTCTGTTCTTTCTCTATGACAGTTGGCAGGGTTTCTGTTCTTTCTCTATGACAGTTGGCAGGGTTTCTGTTCTTTCTCTATGACAGTTGGCAGGGTTTCTGTTCTTTCTCTATGACAGTTGGCAGGGTTTCTGTTCTTTCTCTATGACAGTTGGCAGGGTTTCTGTTCTTTTCTCTATGACAGTTGGCAGGGTTTCTGTTCTTTCTCTATGACAGTTGGCAGGGTTTCTGTTCTTTCTCTATGACAGTTGGCAGGGTTTCTGTTCTTTCTCTATGACAGTTGGCAGGGTTTCTGTTCTTTCTCTATGACAGTTGGCAGGGTTTCTGTTCTTTTTCTATGTCAGTTGGCAGGGTTTCTGTTCTTTCTCTATGTCAGTTGAAAGGGTTTTTGTTCTTTCTCTATGACAGTGGGCAGGGTTTCTGTTCTTTCTCTATGACAGCTGGCAGGGTTTCTGTTCTTTCTCTATGACAGTTGACAGGGTTACTGTTCTTTCTCTGTCAGTTGGCAGGGTTTCTGTTCTTTCTCTATGACAGTTGGCAGAGTTACTGTTCTTTCTCTATGACAGTTGGCATGGTTTCTGTTCTGTCTCTATGACAGTTGGCAGGGTTTCTGTTCTTTCTCAATGACAGTTGGCAGGGTTTCTGTTCTTTCTCTATGTCAGTTGGCAGGGTTTCTGTTCTTTCTCTATGACAGTTGGCAGGGTTTCTCTTCTTTCTCTATGACAGTTGGCAGGGTTTCTGTTCTTTCTCTATGACAGTTGGCAGGGTTTCTGTTCATTCTCTATGACAGTTGGCAGTTGGCAGGGATTCTGTTCATTCTCTATGACAGTTGGCAGGGTTTCTGTTCTTTCTCTATGACAGTTGGCAGGGTTTCTGTTCTTTCTCTATGACAGTTGGCAGGGTTTCTGTTCTTTCTCTATGACAGTTGGCAGGGTTTCTGTTCTTTCTCTATGACAGTTGGCAGGGTTTCTGTTCTTTCTCTATGACAGTTGGCAGGGTTTCTGTTCTTTCTCTATGACAGTTGGCAGGGTTTCTGTTCTTTTCTCTATGAAAGTTGGCAGAGTTTCTGTTCTTTCGCTATGACAGTTGGCAGGGTTTCTGTTCTTTCTCTATGACAGTTGGCAGGGTTTCTGTTCTTTCTCTATGACAGTTGGCAGGGTTTCTGTTCTTTCTCTATGACAGTTGGCAGGGTTTCTGTTCTTTCTCTATGACAGTTGACAGGGTTTCTGTTCTTTCTCTATGTCAATTGGCAGGGTTTCTGTTCTTTCTCTATGTCAGTTGAAATGGTTTTTGTTCTTTCTCTATGACAGTGGGCAGGGTTTCTGTTCTTTCTCTATGACAGTTGGCAGGCTTTCTGTTCTTTCTCTATAACAGTTGGCAGGCTTTCTGTTCTTTCTCTGTCAGTTGGCAGGGTTTCTCTTCTTTCTCTATGACAGTTGGCAGGGTTACTGTTCTTTCTCTATGACAGTTGGCAGGGTTTCTGTTCTTTCTCTGTGACAGATGGCAGGGTTTCTGTTCTTTCTATATGACAGTTGGCAGGGTTTCTGTTCTTTCTCAATGACAGATGGCAGGGTTTCTGTTCTTTGTCTATGACAGTTGGCAGGGTTTCTGTTCTTTCTCTATGACAGTTGAAAGGGTTTATCTTCTTTCTCTATGACAGTTGGCAGGGTTTCTGTTCTTTCTCTATGACAGTTGGCAGGGTTTCTGTTCTTTCTCTATGACAGTTGGCAGGGTTTCTGTTCTTTCTCTATGACAGTTGGCAGGGTTTCTGTTCTTTCTCTATGACAGTTGGCAGTGTTTCTGTTCTTTCTCTATGACAGTTGGCAGGGTTTCTGTTCTTTCTCTATGACAGTTGGCAGGGTTTCTGTTCTTTCTCTATGACAGTTGGCAGGGTTTCTGTTCTTTCTCTATGACAGTTGAAAGGGTTTCTGTTCTTTCTCTATGACAGTTGGCAGGGTTTCTGTTCTTTCTCTATGACAGTTGGCAGGGTTTCTGTTCTTTCTCTATGACAGTTGGCAGGGTTTCTGTTCTTTCTCTATGACAGTTGGCAGGGTTTCTGTTCTTTCTCTATGACAGTTGGCAGGGTTTCTGTTCTTTCTCTGTGACAGTTGGCAGGGTTTCTGTTCTTTCTCTATGACAGTTGGCAGGGTTTCTGTTCTTTCTCTATGACAGTTGGCAGGGTTTCTGTTCTTTCTCTATGACAGTTGGCAGGGTTTCTGTTCTTTCTCTATGACAGTTGGCAGGGCTTATGTTCTTTCTCTATGACAGTTGACAGGGTTTCTGTTCTTTCTCTATGACAGTTGGCAGGGTTTCTGTTCTTTTCTCTATGAAAGTTGGCAGAGTTTCTGTTCGTTCGCTATGACAGTTGGCAGGGATTCTGTTCTTTCTCTATGACAGTTGGCAGGGTTTCTGTTCTTTCTCTATGACAGTTGGCAGGGTTTCTGTTCATTCTTTATGACAGTTGGCAGGGTTTCTGTTCTTTCTCTATGACAGTTGACAGGGTTTCTGTTCTTTCTCTATGTCAATTGGCAGGGTTTCTGTTCTTTCTCTATGTCAGTTGAAATGGTTTTTGTTCTTTCTCTATGACAGTGGGCAGGGTTTCTGTTCTTTCTCTATGACAGCTGGCAGGGTTTCTGTTCTTTCTCTATGACAGTTGGCAGGCTTTCTGTTCTTTCTCTGTCAGTTGGCAGGGTTTCTGTTCTTTCTCTATGACAGTTGGCAGAGTTACTGTTCTTTCTCTATGACAGTTGGCAGGGTTTCTGTTCTTTCTCTATGACAGTTGGCAGGGTTTCTGTTCTTTGTCTATGTCAGTTGGCATTGTTTCTGTTCTTTCTCTATGACAGTTGGCAGGCTTTCTGTTCTTTCTCTGTCAGTTGGCAGGGTTTCTGTTCTTTCTCTATGACAGTTGGCAGAGTTACTGTTCTTTCTCTATGACAGTTGGCATGGTTTCTGTTCTGTCTCTATGACAGTTGGCAGGGTTTCTGTTCTTTCTCTATGACAGTTGGCAGGGTTTCTGTTCTTTCTCTATGACAGTTGGCAGGGTTTCTGTTCTTTCTCTATGACAGTTGGCAGGGTTTCTCTTCTTTCTCTATGACAGTTGGCAGGGTTTCTGTTCTTTCTCTATGACAGTTGGCAGGGTTTCTGTTCATTCTCTATGACAGTTGGCAGTTGGCAGGGATTCTGTTCATTCTCTATGACAGTTGGCAGGGTTTCTGTTCTTTTTCTATGACAGTTGGCAGGGTTTCTGTTCGTTCGCTATGACAGTTGGAAGGGTTTCTGTTCTTTCTCTATGACAGTTGGCAGGGTTTCGTTTCTTTCTCTATGACAGTTGGCAGGGCTTATGTTCTTTCTCTATGACAGTTGACAGGGTTTCTGTTCTTTTTCTATGTCAGTTGGCAGGGTTTCTGTTCTTTCTCTATGTCAGTTGAAAGGGTTTTTGTTCTTTCTCTATGACAGTGGGCAGGGTTTCTGTTCTTTCTCTATGACAGCTGGCAGGGTTTCTGTTCTTTCTCTATGACAGTTGGCAGGCTTTCTGTTCTTTCTCTGTCAGTTGGCAGGGTTTCTGTTCTTTCTCTATGACAGTTGGCAGAGTTACTGTTCTTTCTCTATGACAGTTGGCATGGTTTCTGTACTGTCTATATGACAGTTGGCAGGGTTTCTGTTCTTTCTCAATGACAGTTGGCAGGGTTTCTGTTCTTTGTCTATGTCAGTTGTCAGGGTTTCTGTTCTTTCTCTATGACAGTTGGCAGGGTTTCTCTTCTTTCTCTATGACAGTTGGCAGGGTTTCTGTTCTTTCTCTATGACAGTTGGCAGGGTTTCTATTCATTCTCTATGACAGTTGGCAGTTGGCAGGGATTCTGTTCTTTCTCTATGACAGTTGGCAGGGTTTCTGTTCTTTTTCTATGACAGTTGGCAGGGTTTCTGTTCTTTCTCTATGACAGTTGGCAGGGCTTATGTTCTTTCTCTATGACAGTTGACAGGGTTTCTGTTCTTTCTCTATGACAGTTGGCAGGGTTTCTGTTCTTTTCTCTATGAAAGTTGGCAGAGTTTCTGTTCGTTCGCTATGACAGTTGGAAGGGTTTCTGTTCTTTCTCTATGACAGTTGGCAGGGTTTCGTTTCTTTCTCTATGACAGTTGGCAGGGCTTATGTTCTTTCTCTATGACAGTTGACAGGGTTTCTGTTCTTTCTCTATGACAGTTGGCAGGGTTTCTGTTCTTTTCTCTATGAAAGTTGGCAGAGTTTCTGTTCTTTCGCTATGACAGTTGGAAGGGTTGATGTTCTTTCTCTATGACAGTTGGCAGGGTTTCGTTTCTTTCTCTATGACAGTTGGCAGGGTTTCTGTTCTTTCTCTATGACAGTTGGCAGGGTTTCTGTTCTTTGTCTATGACAGTTGGCAGGGTTTCTGTTCTTTCTCTATGACAGTTGGCAGGGTTTCTTTTCTTTCTCTATGACAGTTGGCAGGGTTTCTGTTCCTTCTCTATGACAGTTGGCAGGGTTTCTGTTCATTCTCTATGACAGTTGGCAGTTGGCAGGGATTCTATTCTTTCTCTATGACAGTTGGCAGGGTTTCTGTTCTTTTTCTATGACAGTTGGCAGGGCTTCTGTTCTTTCTCTATGACAGTTGGCAGGGTTTCTGTTCTTTCTCTATGACAGTTGGCAGGGTTTCTGTTCTTTCTCTATGACAGTTGGCAGGGCTTCTGTTCTTTCTCTATGACAGTTGGCAGGGTTTCTGTTCTTGCTCTATGACAGTTGGCAGGGCTTATGTTCTTTCTCTATGACAGTTGACAGGGTTTCTGTTCTTTCTCTATGACAGTTGGCAGGGTTTCTGTTCTTTTCTCTATGAAAGTTGGCAGAGTTTCTGTTCTTTCGCTATGACAGTTGGAAGGGTTGATGTTCTTTCTCTATGACAGTTGGCAGGGTTTCGTTTCTTTCTCTATGACAGTTGGCAGGGTTTCTGTTCTTTTTCTATGACAGTTGGCAGGGTTTCTGTTCTTTGTCTATGACAGTTGGCAGGGTTTCTGTTCTTTCTCTATGACAGTTGGCAGGGTTTATCTTCTTTCTCTATGACAGTTGGCAGGGTTTCTGTTCCTTCTCTATGACAGTTGGCAGGGTTTTTGTTCATTCTCTATGACAGTTGGCAGTTGGCAGGGATTCTATTCTTTCTCTATGACAGTTGGCAGGGTTTCTGTTCTTTTTCTATGACAGTTGGCAGGGCTTCTGTTCTTTCTCTATGACAGTTGGCAGGGTTTCTGTTCTTTCTCTATGACAGTTGGCAGGGTTTCTGTTCTTTCTCTATGACAGTTGGCAGGGTTTCTGTTCTTTTCTCTATGACAGTTGGCAGAGTTTCTGTTCTTTCGCTATGACAGTTGGAAGGGTTTCTGTTCTTTCTCTGTGACAGTTGGCAGGGTTTCTGTTCTTTCTCTATGACAGTTGGCAGGGTTTCTGTTCTTTCTCTATGTCAGTTGGCAGTGTTTCTGTTCTTTCTCTATGTCAGTTGAAAGGGTTTTTGTTCTTTCTCTATGACAGTTGGCAGGGTTTCTGTTCTTTCTCTATGTCAGTTGGCAGGGTTTCTGTTCTTTCTCTATGTCAGTTGAAAGGGTTTTTGTTCTTTCTCTATGACAGTTGGCAGGCTTTCTGTTTTTTCTCTGTCAGTTGGCAGGGTTTCTGTTCTTTCTCTATGACAGTTGGCAGGGTTTCTGTTCTTGTTCTGTGACAGTTGGCAGGGTTTCTGTTCTTTCTCTATGACAGTTGGCAGGGTTTCTGTTCTTTCTCTATGACAGTTGGCAGGGTTTCTGTTCTTTCTCTATGACAGTTGGCAGGGTTTCTGTTCTTTCTCTATGTCAGTTGGCAGGGTTTCTGTTCTTTCTCTATGACAGTTGGCAGGGTTTCTGTTAT
Organism: Coregonus clupeaformis; assembly: GCF_020615455.1. Classification (NCBI taxonomy): domain Eukaryota; kingdom Metazoa; phylum Chordata; class Actinopteri; order Salmoniformes; family Salmonidae; genus Coregonus; species Coregonus clupeaformis. Next base: position 76,064,460 of record NC_059192.1, read on the forward strand.
TTGTCTATGACAGTTGGCAGGGTTTCTGTTCTTTCTCTATGACAGTTGGCAGGGTTTCTGTTCATTCTCTATGACAGTTGGCAGGGATTCTGTTCTTTCTCTATGACAGTTGGCAGGGTTTCTGTTCTTTCTCTATGACAGTTGGCAGGGTTTCTGTTCTTTCTCTATGACAGTTGGCAGGGTTTCTGTTCTTTCTCTATGACAGTTGGCAGGGTTTCTGTTCTTTTTCTATGTCAGTTGGCAGGGTCTCTGTTCTTTCTCTATGTCAGTTGAAAGGGTTTTTGTTCTTTCTCTATTACAGTGGGCAGGGTTTCTGTTCTTTCTCTATGACAGCTGGCAGGGTTTCTGTTCTTTCTCTATGACAGTTGGCAGAGTCTGTTCCTGACAGTTGGAAGGGTTTCTGTTCTTTCTCTATGACAGTTGGCAGGGTTTCGTTTCTTTCTCTATGACAGTTGGCAGGGTTTCTGTTCTTTGTCTATGACAGTTGGCAGGGTTTCTGTTCTTTCTCTATGACAGTTGGCAGGGTTTCTGTTCATACTCTATGACAGTTGGCAGGGTTTCTGTCCTTTCTCTATGACAGTTGGCAGGGTTTCTGTTCTTTCTCTATGACAGTTGGCAGGGTTTCTGTTCTTTCTCTATGACAGTTGGCAGGGTTTCTGTTCTTTCTCTATGACAGTTGGCAGGGTTTCTGTTCTTTTTCTATGTCAGTTGGCAGGGTTTCTGTTCTTTCTCTATGTCAGTTGAAAGGGTTTTTGTTCTTTCTCTATGACAGTGGGCAGGGTTTCTGTTCTTTCTCTATGACAGCTGGCAGGGTTTCTGTTCTTTCTCTATGACAGTTGGCAGGGTTTCTGTTCTTTCTCTGTCAGTTGGCAGGGTTTCTGTTCTTTCTCTATGACAGTTGGCAGGGTTTCTGTTCTTTCTCTATGACAGTTGGCATGGTTTCTGTTCTTTCTCTATGACAGTTGGCAGGGTTTCTGTTCTTTCTCTATGACAGTTGGCAGGGTTTCTGTTCTTTCTCTATGACAGTTGGCAGGGTTTCTGTTCTTTCTCTATGACAGTTGGCAGGGTTTCTGTTCTTTCTCTATGTCAGTTGGCAGGGTTTCTGTTCTTTCTCTATGACAGTGGGCAGGGTTTCTGTTCTTTCTCTATGACAGCTGGCAGGGTTTCTGTTCTTTCTCTATGACAGTGGGCAGGGTTTCTGTTCTTTCTCTATGACAGTTGGCAGGGTTTCTCTTCTTTCTCTATGACAGTTGGCAGGGTTTCTGTTCTTTCTCTATGACAGTTGGCAGGGTTTCTGTTCATTCTCTATGACAGTTGGCAGTTGGCAGGGATTCTGTTCATTCTCTATGACAGTTGGCAGGGTTTCTGTTCTTTCTCTATGACAGTTGGCAGGGTTTCTGTTCTTTCTCTATGACAGTTGGCAGGGTTTCTGTTCTTTCTCTATGACAGTTGGCAGGGTTTCTGTTCTTTCTCTATGACAGTTGGCAGGGTTTCTGTTCTTTCTCTATGACAGTTGGCAGGGTTTCTGTTCTTTCTCTATGACAGTTGGCAGGGTTTCTGTTCTTTCTCTATGACAGTTGGCAGGGTTTCTGTTCTTTCTCTATGACAGCTGGCAGGGTTTCTGTTCTTTCTCTATGACAGTTGGCAGGGTTTCTGTTCTTTCTCTATGACAGTTGGCAGGGTTTCTGTTCTTTCTCTATGACAGTTGGCAGGGTTTCTGTTCTTTCTCTATGACAGTTGGCAGGGTTTCTGTTCTTTCTCTATGACAGTTGGCAGGGTTTCTGTTCTTTCTCTATGACAGTTGGCAGGGTTTCTGTTCTTTCTCTATGACAGTTGGCAGGGTTTCTGTTCTTTCTCTATGACAGTTGGCAGAGTTTCTGTTCTTTCGCTATGACAGTTGGAAGGGTTTCTGTTCTTTCTCTATGACAGTTGGCAGGGTTTCTGTTCTTTCTCTATGACAGTTGGCAGGGTTTCTGTTCTTTGTCTATGACAGTTGGCAGGGTTTCTGTTCTTTCTCTATGACAGTTGGCAGGGTTTCTCTTCTTTCTCTATGACAGTTGGCAGGGTTTCTGTTCCTTCTCTATGACAGTTGGCAGGGTTTCTGTTCATTCTCTATGACAGTTGGCAGTTGGCAGGGATTCTATTCTTTCTCTATGACAGTTGGCAGGGTTTCTGTTCTTTTTCTATGACAGTTGGCAGGGCTTCTGTTCTTTCTCTATGACAGTTGGCAGGGTTTCTGTTCTTTCTCTATGACAGTTGGCAGGGTTTCTGTTCTTTCTCTATGACAGTTGGCAGGGTTTCTGTTCTTTCTCTATGACAGTTGGCAGAGTTTCTGTTCTTTCGCTATGACAGTTGGAAGGGTTTCTGTTCTTTCTCTATGACAGTTGGCAGGGTTTCTGTTCTTTCTCTATGACAGTTGGCAGGGTTTCTGTTCTTTCTCTATGTCAGTTGGCAGGGTTTCTGTTCTTTCTCTATGTCAGTTGGAAGGGTTTTTGTTCTTTCTCTATGACAGTTGGCAGGGTTTCTGTTCTTTCTCTATGTCAGTTGGCAGGGTTTCTGTTCTTTCTCTATGTCAGTTGAAAGGGTTTCTGTTCTTTCTCTATGACAGTTGGCAGGCTTTCTGTTTTTTCTCTATGTCAGTTGGCAGGGTTTCTGTTCTTTCTCTATGTCAGTTGGCAGGGTTTCTGTTCTTTCTCTATGTCAGTTGGCAGGGTTTCTGTTCTTTCTCTATGACAGTTGGCAGGGTTTCTGTTCTTGTTCTGTGACAGTTGGCAGGGTTTCTGTTCTTTCTCTATGACAGTTGGCAGGGTTTCTGTTCTTTCTCTATGACAGTTGGCAGGGTTTCTGTTCTTTCTCTATGACAGTTGAAAGGGTTTTTGTTCTTTCTCTATGACAGTGGGCAGGGTTTCTGTTCTTTCTCTATGACAGCTGGCAGGGTTTCTGTTCTTTCTCTATGACAGTTGGCAGGCTTTCTGTTCTTTCTCTGTCAGTTGGCAGGGTTTCTGTTCTTTCTCTATGACAGTTGGCAGGGTTTCTGTTCTTTCTCTATGACAGTTGGCAGGGTTTCTGTTCTTTCTCTATGACAGTTGGCAGGGTTTCTGTTCTTTCTCAATGACAGTTGGCAGGGTTTCTGTTCTTTGTCTATGTCAGTTGGCAGGGTTTCTGTTCTTTCTCTATGACAGTTGGCAGGGTTTCTGTTCTTTCTCTATGACAGTTGGCAGGGTTTCTGTTCTTTCTCTATGACAGTTGGCAGGGTTTCTGTTCTTCTCTATGACAGTTGGCAGTTGGCAGGGATTCTGTTCTTTCTCTATGACAGTTGGCAGGGTTTCTGTTCTTTTTCTATGACAGTTGGCAGGGTTTCTGTTCTTTCTCTATGACAGTTGGCAGGGTTTCTGTTCTTTCTCTATGACAGTTGGCAGGGCTTATGTTCTTTCTCTATGACAGTTGACAGGGTTTCTGTTCTTTCTCTATGACAGTTGGCAGGGTTTCTGTTCTTTCTCTATGACAGTTGGCAGGGTTTCTGTTCTTTCTCTATGACAGTTGGAAGGGTTTCTGTTCTTTCTCTATGACAGTTGGCAGGGTTTCTGTTCTTTCTCTATGACAGTTGGCAGGGTTTCTGTTCTTTCTCTATGACAGTTGGCAGGGTTTCTGTTCTTTCTCTATGACAGTTGGCAGGGTTTCTGTTCTTTCTCTATGACAGTTGGCAGGGTTTCTGTTATTTGTCTATGACAGTTGGCAGGGTTTCTGTTCTTTCTCTATGACAGTTGGCAGGGTTTCTGTTCTTTCTCTATGACAGTTGGCAGGGTTTCTGTTCTTTCTCTATGACAGTTGGCAGGGTTTCTGTTCTTTCTCTATGACAGTTGGCAGGGTTTCTGTTCTTTCTCTATGACAGTTGGCAGGGTTTCTGTTCTTTCTCTATGACAGTTGGCAGGGTTTCTGTTCTTTCTCTATGACAGTTGGCAGGGTTTCTGTTCTTTCTCTATGTCAGTTGGCAGGGTTTTCTGTTCTTTCTCTATGACAGTTGGGCAGGGTTTATGTTCTTTCTCTGTGACAGTTGGCAGGGTTTCTGTTCTTTCTCTATGACAGTTGGCAGGGTTTCTGTTCTTTCTCTATGACAGTTGGCAGGGTTTCTGTTCTTTCTCTATGACAGTTGGCAGGGTTTCTGTTCTTTCTCTATGACAGTTGGCAGGGTTTCTGTTCTTTCTCTATGACAGTTGGCAGGGTTTCTGTTCTTTGTCTATGACAGTTGGCAGGGTTTCTGTTCTTTCTCTATGACAGTTGGCAGGGTTTCTGTTCTTTCTCTATGACAGTTGGCAGGGTTTCTGTTCTTTCTCTATGACAGTTGGAAGGGTTTCTGTTCTTTCTCTATGACAGTTGGCAGGGTTTCTGTTCTTTCTCTATGACAGTTGGCAGGGTTTCTGTTCTTTCTCTATGTCAGTTGGCAGTGTTTCTGTTCTTTCTCTATGTCAGTTGAAAGGGTTTTTGTTCTTTCTCTATGACAGTTGGCAGGGTTTCTGTTCTTTCTCTATGTCAGTTGGCAGGGTTTCTGTTCTTTCTCTATGTCAGTTGGCAGGGTTTCTGTTCTTTCTCTATGACAGTTGGCAGGGTTTCTGTTCTTGTTCTGTGACAGTTGGCAGGGTTTCTGTTCTTTCTCTATGACAGTTGGCAGGGTTTCTGTTCTTGCTCTGTGACAGTTGGCAGGGTTTCTGTTCTTTCTCTATGACAGTTGGCAGGGTTTCTGTTCTTTCTCTATGACAGTTGGCAGGGTTTCTGTTCTTTCTCTATGACAGTTGGCAGGGTTTCTGTTCTTTCTCTATGACAGTTGGCAGGGTTTCTGTTCTTTCTCTATGACAGTTGGCAGGGTTTCTGTTCTTTGTCTATGACAGTTGGCAGGGTTTCTGTTCTTTCTCTATGACAGTTGGCAGGGTTTCTGTTCATTCTCTATGACAGTTGGCAGGGTTTCTGTTCTTTCTCTATGACAGTTGGCAGGGTTTCTGTTCTTTCTCTATGACAGTTGGCAGGGTTTCTGTTCTTTCTCTATGACAGTTGGCAGGGTTTCTGTTCTTTCTCTATGACAGTTGGCAGGGTTTCTGTTCTTTTTCTATGACAGTTGGCAGGGTTTCTGTTCTTTCTCTATGTCAGTTGGAAGGGTTTCTGTTCTTTCTCTATGACAGTGGGCAGGGTTTCTGTTCTTTCTCTATGACAGCTGGCAGGGTTTCTGTTCTTTCTCTATGACAGTTGGCAGAGTTTCTGTTCTGTCGCTATGACAGTTGGAAGGGTTTCTGTTCTTTCTCTATGACAGTTGGCAGGGTTTCTGTTCTTTCTCTATGACAGTTGGCAGGGTTTCTGTTCTTTGTCTATGACAGTTGGCAGGGTTTCTGTTCTTTCTCTATGACAGTTGGCAGGGTTTCTGTTCATACTCTATGACAGTTGGCAGGGTTTCTGTCCTTTCTCTATGACAGTTGGCAGGGTTTCTGTTCTTTCTCTATGACAGTTGGCAGGGTTTCTGTTCTTTCTCTATGACAGTTGGCAGGGTTTCTGTTCTTTCTCTATGACAGTTGGCAGGGTTTCTGTTCTTTCTCTATGTCAGTTGGCAGGGTTTCTGTTCTTTCTCTATGTCAGTTGAAAGGGTTTTTGTTCTTTCTCTATGACAGTTGGCAGGGTTTCTGTTCTTTCTCTATGACAGCTGGCAGGGTTTCTGTTCTTTCTCTATGACAGTTGACAGGGTTACTGTTCTTTCTCTGTCAGTTGGCAGGGTTTCTGTTCATACTCTATGACAGTTGGCAGGGTTTCTGTCCTTTCTCTATGACAGTTGGCAGGGTTTCTGTTCTTTCTCTATGACAGTTGGCAGGGTTTCTGTTCTTTCTCTATGACAGTTGGCAGGGTTTCTGTTCTTTCTCTATGACAGTTGGCAGGGTTTCTGTTCTTTCTCTATGTCAGTTGGCAGGGTTTCTGTTCTTTCTCTATGACAGTTGGCAGGGTTTTTGTTCTTTCTCTATGACAGTGGGCAGGGTTTCTGTTCTTTCTCTATGACAGCTGGCAGGGTTTCTGTTCTTTCTCTATGACAGTTGGCAGGGTTTCTGTTCTTTCTCTATGACAGTTGGCAGGGTTTCTGTTCTTTCTCTATGACAGTTGGCAGGGTTTCTGTTCTTTCTCTATGACAGTTGGCAGGGTTTCTGTTCTTTCTCTATGACAGTTGGCAGTTGGCAGGGATTCTGTTCTTTCTCTATGACAGTTGGCAGGGTTTCTGTTCTTTCTCTATGACAGTTGGCAGGGTTTCTGTTCTTTCTCTATGACAGTTGGCAGGGTTTCTGTTCTTTCTCTATGACAGTTGGCAGGGTTTCTGTTCTTTCTCTATGACAGTTGGCAGGGTTTCTGTTCTTTCTCTATGTCAGTTGGCAGGGTTTCTGTTCTTTCTCTATGTCAGTTGAAAGGGTTTTTGTTCTTTCTCTATGACAGTGGGCAGGGTTTCTGTTCTTTCTCTATGACAGCTGGCAGGGTTTCTGTTCTTTCTCTATGACAGTTGGCAGGGTTTCTGTTCTTTCTCTATGACAGTTGGCAGGGTTTCTGTTCTTTCTCTATGACAGTTGGCAGGGTTTCTGTTCTTTCTCTATGACAGTTGGCAGGGTTTCTGTTCATTCTCTATGACAGTTGGCAGTTGGCAGGGTTTCTGTTCTTTCTCTATGACAGTTGACAGGGTTTCTGTTCTTTCTCTATGACAGTTGGCAGGGTTTCTGTTCTTTTCTCTATGAAAGTTGGCAGAGTTTCTGTTCTGTCGCTATGACAGTTGGAAGGGTTTCTGTTCTTTCTCTATGACAGTTGGCAGGGTTTCGTTTCTTTCTCTATGACAGTTGGCAGGGTTTCTGTTCTTTGTCTATGACAGTTGGCAGGGTTTCTGTTCTTTCTCTATGACAGTTGGCAGGGTTTATCTTCTTTCTCTATGACAGTTGGCAGGGTTTCTGTTCCTTCTCTATGACAGTTGGCAGGGTTTCTGTTCATTCTCTATGACAGTTGGCAGTTGGCAGGGATTCTATTCTTTCTCTATGACAGTTGGCAGGGTTTCTGTTCTTTTTCTATGACAGTTGGCAGGGTTTCTGTTCTTTCTCTATGACAGTTGGCAGGGTTTCTGTTCTTTCTCTATGACAGTTGGAAGGGTTTCTGTTCTTTCTCTATGACAGTTGGCAGGGTTTCTGTTCTTTCTCTATGACAGTTGGCAGGGTTTCTGTTCTTTCTCTATGACAGTTGGAAGGGTTTCTGTTCTTTCTCTATGACAGTTGGCAGGGTTTCTGTTCTTTCTCTATGACAGTTGGCAGGGTTTCTGTTCTTTCTCTATGTCAGTTGGCAGTGTTTCTGTTCTTTCTCTATGTCAGTTGGCAGGGTTTTTGTTCTTTCTCTATGACAGTTGGCAGGGTTTCTGTTCTTTCTCTATGTCAGTTGGCAGGGTTTCTGTTCTTTCTCTATGTCAGTTGAAAGGGTTTTTGTTCTTTCTCTATGACAGTTGGCAGGCTTTCTGTTTTTTCTCTATGTCAGTTGGCAGGGTTTCTGTTCTTTCTCTATGTCAGTTGGCAGGGTTTCTGTTCTTTCTCTATGACAGTTGGCAGGGTTTCTGTTCTTTCTCTATGACAGTTGGCAGGGTTTCTGTTCTTGTTCTGTGACAGTTGGCAGGGTTTCTGTTCTTTCTCTATGACAGTTGGCAGGGTTTCTGTTCTTTCTCTATGACAGTTGGCAGGGTTTCTGTTCTTTCTCTATGACAGTTGGCAGGGTTTCTGTTCTTTCTCTATGTCAGTTGGCAGGGTTTCTGTTCTTTCTCTATGACAGTTGGCAGGGTTTCTGTTCTTTGTCTATGACAGTTGGCAGGGTTTCTGTTCTTTCTCTATGACAGTTGGCAGGGTTTCTGTTCATTCTCTATGACAGTTGGCAGGGTTTCTGTTCTTTCTCTATGACAGTTGGCAGGGTTTCTGTTCTTTCTCTATGACAGTTGGCAGGGTTTCTGTTCTTTCTCTATGACAGTTGGCAGGGTTTCTGTTCTTTCTCTATGACAGTTGGCAGGGTTTCTGTTCTTTTTCTATGTCAGTTGGCAGGGTTTCTGTTCTTTCTCTATGTCAGTTGAAAGGGTTTTTGTTCTTTCTCTATGACAGTGGGCAGGGTTTCTGTTCTTTCTCTATGACAGCTGGCAGGGTTTCTGTTCTTTCTCTATGACAGTTGGCAGGGTTTCTGTTCTTTCTCTATGTCAGTTGGCAGGGTTTCTGTTCTTTCTCTATGACAGTTGGCAGGGTTTCTGTTCTTTCTCTATGACAGTTGGCAGGGTTTCTGTTCTTTCTCTATGACAGTTGGCAGGGTTTCTGTTCATTCTCTATGACAGTTGGCAGGGATTATGTTCTTTCTCTATGACAGTTGGCAGGGTTTCTGTTCTTTCTCTATGACAGTTGGCAGGGTTTCTGTTCTTTCTCTATGACAGTTGGCAGGGTTTCTGTTCTTTCTCTATGACAGTTGGCAGGGTTTCTGTTCTTTTTCTATGTCAGTTGGCAGGGTTTCTGTTCTTTCTCTATGTCAGTTGAAAGGGTTTTTGTTCTTTCTCTATGACAGTGGGCAGGGTTTCTGTTCTTTCTCTATGACAGCTGGCAGGGTTTCTGTTCTTTCTCTATGACAGTTGGCAGGCTTTCTGTTCTTTCTCTGTCAGTTGGCAGGGTTTCTGTTCTTTCTCTATGACAGTTGGCAGAGTTACTGTTCTTTCTCTATGACAGTTGGCATGGTTTCTGTTCTGTCTCTATGACAGTTGGCAGGGTTTCTGTTCTTTCTCAATGACAGTTGGCAGGGTTTCTGTTCTTTGTCTATGTCAGTTGGCAGGGTTTCTGTTCTTTCTCTATGACAGTTGGCAGGGTTTCTGTTCTTTCTCTATGACAGTTGGCAGGGTTTCTGTTCTTTCTCTATGACAGTTGGCAGGGTTTCTGTTCATTCTCTATGACAGTTGGCAGTTGGCAGGGATTCTGTTCTTTCTCTATGACAGTTGGCAGGGTTTCTGTTCTTTTTCTATGACAGTTGGCAGGGTTTCTGTTCTTTCTCTATGACAGTTGGCAGGGTTTCTGTTTTTTCTCTATGACAGTTGGCAGGGCTTATGTTCTTTCTCTATGACAGTTGACAGGGTTTCTGTTCTTTCTCTATGACAGTTGGCAGGGTTTCTGTTCTTTTCTCTATGAAAGTTGGCAGAGTTTCTGTTCGTTCGCTATGACAGTTGGAAAGGTTTCTGTTCTTTCTCTATGACAGTTGGAAGGGTTTCGTTTCTTTCTCTATGACAGTTGGCAGGGTTTCTGTTCTTTCTCTATGACAGTTGGCAGGGTTTCTGTTCTTTCTCTATGACAGTTGGCAGGGTTTCTGTTCTTTCTCTATGACAGTTGGCAGGGTGTCTGTTATTTGTCTATGACAGTTGGCAGGGTTTCTGTTCTTTCTCTATGACAGTTGGCAGGGTTTCTGTTCATTCTCTATGACAGTTGGCAGGGTTTCTGTTCTTTCTCTATGACAGTTGGCAGGGTTTCTGTTCTTTCTCTATGACAGTTGGCAGGGTTTCTGTTCTTTCTCTATGACAGTTGGCAGGGTTTCTGTTCTTTCTCTATGACAGTTGGCAGGGTTTCTGTTCTTTCTCTATGACAGTTGGCAGGGTTTCTGTTCTTTCTCTATGTCAGTTGAAAGGGTTTTTGTTCTTTCTCTATGACAGTGGGCAGGGTTTCTGTTCTTTCTCTATGACAGTTGGCAGGGTTTCTGTTCTTTCTCTATGACAGTTGGCAGGCTTTCTGTTCTTTCTCTGTCAGTTGGCAGGGTTTCTGTTCTTTCTCTATGACAGTTGGCAGGGTTTCTGTTCTTTCTCTATGACAGTTGGCAGGGTTTCTGTTCTTTCTCTATGACAGTTGGCAGGGTTTCTGTTCTTTCTCTATGACAGTTGGCAGGGTTTCTGTTCTTTCTCTATGTCAGTTGGCAGGGTTTCTGTTCTTTCTCTATGACAGTTGGCAGGGTTTCTGTTCTTGTTCTGTGACAGTTGGCAGGGTTTCTGTTCTTTCTCTATGACAGTTGGCAGGGTTTCTGTTCTTTCTCTATGACAGTTGGCAGGGTTTCTGTTCTTTCTCTATGACAGTTGGCAGGGTTTCTGTTCTTTCTCTATGTCAGTTGGCAGGGTTTCTGTTCTTTCTCTATGACAGTTGGCAGGGTTTCTGTTATTTGTCTATGACAGTTGGCAGGGTTTCTGTTCTTTCTCTATGACAGTTGGCAGGGTTTCTGTTCATTCTCTATGACAGTTGGCAGGGATTATGTTCTTTCTCTATGACAGTTGGCAGGGTTTCTGTTCTTTCTCTATGACAGTTGGCAGGGTTTCTGTTCTTTCTCTATGACAGTTGGCAGGGTTTCTGTTCTTTCTCTATGACAGTTGGCAGGGTTTCTGTTCTTTTTCTATGTCAGTTGGCAGGGTTTCTGTTCTTTCTCTATGTCAGTTGAAAGGGTTTTTGTTCTTTCTCTATGACAGTGGGCAGGGTTTCTGTTCTTTCTCTATGACAGCTGGCAGGGTTTCTGTTCTTTCTCTATGACAGTTGGCAGGGTTTCTGTTCTTTCTCTATGTCAGTTGGCAGGGTTTCTGTTCTTTCTCTATGACAGTTGGCAGGGTTTCTGTTATTTGTCTATGACAGTTGGCAGGGTTTCTGTTCTTTCTCTATGACAGTTGGCAGGGTTTCTGTTCATTCTCTATGACAGTTGGCAGGGTTTATGTTCTTTCTCTATGACAGTTGGCAGGGTTTCTGTTCTTTCTCTATGACAGTTGGCAGGGTTTCTGTTCTTTCTCTATGACAGTTGGCAGGGTTTCTGTTCTTTCTCTATGACAGTTGGCAGGGTTTCTGTTCTTTTTCTATGTCAGTTGGCAGGGTTTCTGTTCTTTCTCTATGTCAGTTGAAAGGGTTTTTGTTCTTTCTCTATGACAGTGGGCAGGGTTTCTGTTCTTTCTCTATGACAGCTGGCAGGGTTTCTGTTCTTTCTCTATGACAGTTGGCAGGCTTTCTGTTCTTTCTCTGTCAGTTGGCAGGGTTTCTGTTCTTTCTCTATGACAGTTGGCAGAGTTACTGTTCTTTCTCTATGACAGTTGGCATGGTTTCTGTTCTTTCTCTATGACAGTTGGCAGGGTTTCTGTTCTTTCTCAATGACAGTTGGCAGGGTTTCTGTTCTTTGTCTATGTCAGTTGGCATTGTTTCTGTTCTTTCTCTATGACAGTTGGCAGGGTTTCTCTTCTTTCTCTATGACAGTTGGCAGGGTTTCTGTTCTTTCTCTATGACAGTTGGCAGGGTTTCTGTTCATTCTCTATGACAGTTGGCAGTTGGCAGGGATTCTGTTCTTTCTCTATGACAGTTGGCAGGGTTTCTGTTCTTTTTCTATGACAGTTGGCAGGGTTTCTGTTCTTTCTCTATGACAGTTGGCAGGGTTTCTGTTCTTTCTCTATGACAGTTGGCAGGGCTTATGTTCTTTCTCTATGACAGTTGGCAGGGTTTCTGTTCTTTCTCTATGACAGTTGGCAGGGTTTCTGTTCTTTTCTCTATGAAAGTTGGCAGAGTTTCTGTTCGTTCGCTATGACAGTTGGAAGGGTTTCTGTTCTTTCTCTATGACAGTTGGAAGGGTTTCGTTTCTTTCTCTATGACAGTTGGCAGGGTTTCTGTTCTTTTTCTATGACAGTTGGCAGGGTTTCTGTTCTTTCTCTATGTCAGTTGGCATGGTTTCTGTTCTTTCTCTATGACAGTTGGCAGGGTGTCTGTCATTTGTCTATGACAGTTGGCAGGGTTTCTGTTCTTTCTCTATGACAGTTGGCAGGGTTTCTGTTCATTCTCTATGACAGTTGGCAGGGATTCTGTTCTTTCTCTATGACAGTTGGCAGGGTTTCTGTTCTTTCTCTATGACAGTTGGCAGGGTTTCTGTTCTTTCTCTATGACAGTTGGCAGGGTTTCTGTTCTTTCTCTATGACAGTTGGCAGGGTTTCTGTTCTTTCTCTATGTCAGTTGGCAGGGTTTCTGTTCTTTCTCTATGTCAGTTGAAAGGGTTTTTGTTCTTTCTCTATGACAGTGGGCAGGGTTTCTGTTCTTTCTCTATGACAGCTGGCAGGGTTTCTGTTCTTTCTCTATGACAGTTGGCAGGGTTTCTGTTCTTTCTCTGTCAGTTGGCAGGGTTTCTGTTCTTTCTCTATGACAGTTGGCAGGGTTACTGTTCTTTCTCTATGACAGTTGGCAGGGTTTCTGTTCTCTCTCTATGACAGTTGGCAGGGTTTCTGTTCTTTCTATATGACAGTTGGCAGGGTTTCTGTTCTTTCTCAATGACAGTTGGCAGGGTTTCTGTTCTTTGTCTATGTCAGTTGGCAGGGTTTCTGTTCTTTCTCTATGACAGTTGGCAGGGTTTCTCTTCTTTCTCTATGACAGTTGGCAGGGTTTCTGTTCTTTCTCTATGACAGTTGGCAGGGTTTCTGTTCATTCTCTATGACAGTTGGCAGTTGGCAGGGATTCTGTTCTTTCTCTATGACAGTTGGCAGGGTTTCTGTTCTTTTTCTATGACAGTTGGCAGGGTTTCTGTTCTTGTTCTGTGGCAGTTGGCAGGGTTTCTGTTCTTTCTCTATGTCAGTTGGCATGGTTTCTGTTCTTTCTCTATGACAGTTGGCAGGGTTTCTGTTCTTTCTATATGACAGTTGGCAGGGTTTCTGTTCTTTCTCTATGACAGTTGGCAGGGTTTCTGTTCTTTGTCTATGTCAGTTGGCAGGGTTTCTGTTCTTTCTCTATGACAGTTGGCAGGGTTTCTGTTCTTTCTCTATGACAGTTGGCAGGGTTTCTGTTCTTTCTCTATGACAGTTGGCAGGGTTTCTGTTCATTCTCTATGACAGTTGGCAGGGATTCTGTTCGTTCGCTATGACAGTTGGAAGGATTTCTGTCCTTTCTCTATGACAGTTGGAAGGGTTTCTGTTCTTTCTCTATGACAGTTGGCAGGGTTTCTGTTCTTTTTCTATGACAGTTGGCAGGGTTTCTGTTCTTTCTCTATGTCAGTTGGCATGGTTTCTGTTCTTTCTCTATGACAGTTGGCAGGGTGTCTGTTCTTTGTCTATGACAGTTGGCAGGGTTTCTGTTCTTTCTCTATGACAGTTGGCAGGGTTTCTGTTCATTCTCTATGACAGTTGGCAGGGTTTCTGTTCTTTCTCTATGACAGTTGGCAGGGTTTCTGTTCTTTCTCTATGACAGTTGGCAGGGTTTCTGTTCTTTCTCTATGACAGTTGGCAGGGTTTCTGTTCTTTCTCTATGACAGTTGGCAGGGTTTCTGTTCTTTCTCTATGACAGTTGGCAGGGTTTCTGTTCTTTCTCTATGACAGTTGGAAGGGTTTTTGTTCTTTCTCTATGACAGTGGGCAGGGTTTCTGTTCTTTCTCTATGACAGTTGGCAGGGTTTCTGTTCTTTCTCTATGACAGTTGGCAGGCTTTCTGTTCTTTCTCTGTCAGTTGGCAGGGTTTCTGTTCTTTCTCTATGACAGTTGGCAGGGTTACTGTTCTTTCTCTATGACAGTTGGCAGGGTTTCTGTTCTTTCTCTATGACAGTTGGCAGGGTTTCTGTTCTTTCTATATGACAGTTGGCAGGGTTTCTGTTCTTTCTCAATGACAGTTGGCAGGGTTTCTGTTCTTTGTCTATGTCAGTTGGCAGGGTTTCTGTTCTTTCTCTATGACAGTTGGCAGGGTTTCTCTTCTTTCTCTATGACAGTTGGCAGGGTTTATGTTCTTTCTCTATGACAGTTGGCAGGGTTTCTGTTCATTCTCTATGACAGTTGGCAGTTGGCAGGGATTCTGTTCTTTCTCTATGACAGTTGGCAGGGTTTCTGTTTTTTTTCTATGACAGTTGGCAGGGTTTCTGTTCTTTATCTATGACAGTTGGCAGGGTTTCTGTTCTTGTTCTGTGGCAGTTGGCAGGGTTTCTGTTCTTTCTCTATGTCAGATGGCATGGTTTCTGTTCTTTCTCTATGACAGTTGGCAGGGTTTCTGTTCTTTCTCTATGACAGTTGGCAGGGTTTCTGTTCTTTCTCAATGACAGTTGGCAGGGTTTCTGTTCTTTGTCTATGTCAGTTGGCAGGGTTTCTGTTCTTTCTCTATGACAGTTGGCAGGGTTTCTCTTCTTTCTCTATGACAGTTGGCAGGGTTTCTGTTCTTTCTCTATGACAGTTGGCAGGGTTTCTGTTCTTTCTATATGACAGTTGGCAGTTGGCAGGGATTCTGTTCTGTTCTCTATGACAGTTGGCAGGGTTTCTGTTCTTTCTCTATGACAGTTGGCAGGGTTTCTGTTCTTTCTCTATGACAGTTGGCAGGGTTTCTGTTCTTTTTCTATGACAGTTGGCAGGGTTTCTGTTCTTTCTCTATGTCAGTTGGCATGGGTTTCTGTTCTTTCTCTATGACAGTTGGCAGGGTGTCTGTTATTTGTCTATGACAGTTGGCAGGGTTTCTGTTCTTTCTCTATGACAGTTGGCAGGGTTTCTGTTCATTCTCTATGACAGTTGGCAGGGATTCTGTTCTTTCTCTATGACAGTTGGCAGGGTTTCTGTTCTTTCTCTTTGACAGTTGGCAGGGTTTCTGTTCTTTCTCTATGACAGTTGGCAGGGTTTCTGTTCTTTCTCTATGACAGTTGGCAGGGTTTCTGTTCTTTTTCTATGTCAGTTGGCAGGGTTTCTGTTCTTTCTCTATGTCAGTTGAAAGGGTTTTGTTCTTTCTCTATGACAGTGGGCAGGGTTTCTGTTCTTTCTCTATGACAGCTGGCAGGGTTTCTGTTCTTTCTCTATGACAGTTGGCAGGCTTTCTGTTCTTTCTCTGTCAGTTGGCAGGGTTTCTGTTCTTTCTCTATGACAGTTGGCAGGGTTACTGTTCTTTCTCTATGACAGTTGGCAGGGTTTCTGTTCTCTCTCTATGACAGTTGGCAGGGTTTCTGTTCTTTCTCTATGACAGTTGGCAGGGTTTCTGTTCTTTCTCAATGACAGTTGGCAGGGTTTCTGTTCTTTGTCTATGTCAGTTGGCAGGGTTTATGTTCTTTCTCTATGACAGTTGGCAGGGTTTCTGTTCTTTCTCTATGACAGTTGGCAGGGTTTCTGTTCTTTCTCTATGACAGTTGGCAGGGTTTCTGTTCATTCTCTATGACAGTTGGCAGTTGGCAGGGATTCTGTTCTTTCTCTATGACAGTTGGCAGGGTTTCTGTCTTTTTCTATGACAGTTGGCAGGGTTTCTGTTCTTGTTCTGTGGCAGTTGGCAGGGTTTCTGTTCTTTCTCTATGTCAGTTGGCAGGGTTTCTGTTCTTTCTCTATGACAGTTGGCAGGGTTTCTGTTCTTTCTCTATGACAGTTGGCAGGGTTTCTGTTCTTTCTCAATGACAGTTGGCAGGGTTTCTGTTCTTTGTCTATGTCAGTTGGCAGGGTTTCTGTTCTTTCTCTATGACAGTTGGCAGGGTTTCTCTTCTTTCTCTATGACAGTTGGCAGGGTTTATGTTCTTTCTCTATGACAGTTGGCAGGGTTTCTGTTCATTCTCTATGACAGTTGGCAGGGATTCTGTTCGTTCGCTATGACAGTTGGAAGGATTTCTGTCCTTTCTCTATGACAGTTGGAAGGGTTTCGTTTCTTTCTCTATGACAGTTGGCAGGGTTTCTGTTCTTTTTCTATGACAGTTGGCAGGGTTTCTGTTCTTTCTCTATGTCAGTTGGCATGGTTTCTGTTCTTTCTCTATGACAGTTGGCAGGGTGTCTGTTCTTTGTCTATGACAGTTGGCAGGGTTTCTGTTCTTTCTCTATGACAGTTGGCAGGGTTTCTGTTCATTCTCTATGACAGTTGGCAGGGATTCTGTTCTTTCTCTATGACAGTTGGCAGGGTTTCTGTTCTTTCTCTTTGACAGTTGGCAGGGTTTCTGTTCTTTCTCTATGACAGTTGGCAGGGTTTCTGTTCTTTCTCTATGACAGTTGGCAGGGTTTCTGTTCATTCTATATGACAGTTGGCAGTTGGCAGGGATTCTGTTCGTTCGCTATGACAGTTGGAAGGGTTTCTGTTCTTTCTCTATGACAGTTGGAAGGGTTTCGTTTCTTTCTCTATGACAGTTGGCAGGGTTTCTGTTCTTTTTCTATGACAGTTGGCAGGGTTTCTGTTCTTTCTCTATGTCAGTTGGCATGGTTTCTGTTCTTTCTCTATGACAGTTGGCAGGGTGTCTGTTATTTGTCTATGACAGTTGGCAGGGTTTCTGTTCTTTCTCTATGACAGTTGGCAGGGTTTCTGTTCATTCTCTATGACAGTTGGCAGGGATTCTGTTCTTTCTCTATGACAGTTGGCAGGGTTTCTGTTCTTTCTCTATGACAGTTGGCAGGGTTTCTGTTCTTTCTCTATGACAGTTGGCAGGGTTTCTGTTCTTTCTCTATGACAGTTGGCAGGGTTTCTGTTCTTTCTCTATGTCAGTTGGCAGGGTTTCTGTTCTTTCTCTATGTCAGTTGAAAGGGTTTCTGTTCTTTCTCTATGACAGTGGGCAGGGTTTCTGTTCTTTCTCTATGACAGTTGGCAGGGTTTCTGTTCTTTCTCTATGACAGTTGGCAGGCTTTCTGTTCTTTCTCTGTCAGTTGGCAGGGTTTCTGTTCTTTCTCTATGACAGTTGGCAGGGTTACTGTTCTTTCTCTATGACAGTTGGCAGGGTTTCTGTTCTCTCTCTATGACAGTTGGCAGGGTTTCTGTTCTTTCTATATGACAGTTGGCAGGGTTTCTGTTCTTTCTCAATGACAGTTGGCAGGGTTTCTGTTCTTTGTCTATGTCAGTTGGCAGGGGTTTATGTTCTTTCTCTATGACAGTTGGCAGGGTTTCTCTTCTTTCTCTATGACAGTTGGCAGGGTTTATGTTCTTTCTCTATGACAGTTGGCAGGGTTTCTGTTCATTCTCTATGACAGTTGGCAGTTGGCAGGGATTCTGTTCTTTCTCTATGACAGTTGGCAGGGTTTCTGTTTTTTTTCTATGACAGTTGGCAGGGTTTCTGTTCTTGTTCTGTGGCAGTTGGCAGGGTTTCTGTTCTTTCTCTATGTCAGTTGGCATGGTTTCTGTTCTTTCTCTATGACAGTTGGCAGGGTTTCTGTTCTTTCTATATGACAGTTGGCAGGGTTTCTGTTCTTTCTCAATGACAGTTGGCAGGGTTTCTGTTCTTTGTCTATGTCAGTTGGCAGGGTTTCTGTTCTTTCTCTATGACAGTTGGCAGGGTTTCTGTTCTTTCTCTATGACAGTTGGCAGGGTTTCTGTTCTTTCTCTATGACAGTTGGCAGGGTTTCTGTTCATTCTCTATGACAGTTGGCAGGGATTCTGTTCGTTCGCTATGACAGTTGGAAGGATTTCTGTCCTTTCTCTATGACAGTTGGAAGGGTTTCGTTTCTTTCTCTATGACAGTTGGCAGGGTTTCTGTTCTTTCTCTATGACAGTTGGCAGGGTTTCTGTTCTTTCTCTATGTCAGTTGGCAGGGTTTCTGTTCTTTCTCTATGACAGTTGGCAGGGTGTCTGTTCTTTGTCTATGACAGTTGGCAGGGTTTCTGTTCTTTCTCTATGACAGTTGGCAGGGTTTCTGTTCATTCTCTATGACAGTTGGCAGGGATTCTGTTCTTTCTCTATGACAGTTGGCAGGGTTTCTGTTCTTTCTCTTTGACAGTTGGCAGGGTTTCTGTTCTTTCTCTATGACAGTTGGCAGGGTTTCTGTTCTTTCTCTATGACAGTTGGCAGGGTTTCTGTTCTTTCTCTATGTCAGTTGGCAGGGTTTCTGTTCTTTCTCTATGTCAGTTGAAAGGGTTTTTGTTCTTTCTCTATGACAGTGGGCAGGGTTTATGTTCTTTCTCTATGACAGTTGGCAGGGTTTCTGTTCTTTCTCTATGACAGTTGGCAGGGTTTCTGTTCTTTCTCTGTCAGTTGGCAGGGTTTCTGTTCTTTCTCTATGACAGTTGGCAGGGTTACTGTTCTTTCTCTATGACAGTTGGCAGGGTTTCTGTTCTTTCTCTATGACAGTTGGCAGGGTTTCTGTTCTTTCTATATGACAGTTGGCAGGGTTTCTGTTCTTTCTCTATGACAGTTGGCAGGGTTTCTGTTCTTTGTCTATGTCAGTTGGCAGGGTTTCTGTTCTTTCTCTATGACAGTTGGCAGGGTTTCTCTTCTTTCTCTATGACAGTTGGCAGGGTTTCTGTTCTTTCTCTATGACAGTTGGCAGGGTTTCTGTTCATTCTCTATGACAGTTGGCAGTTGGCAGGGATTCTGTTCTTTCTCTATGACAGTTGGCAGGGTTTCTGTTTTTTTTCTATGACAGTTGGCAGGGTTTCTGTTCTTTATCTATGAAGTTGGCAGGGTTTCTGTTCTTGTTCTGTGGCAGTTGGCAGGGTTTCTGTTCTTTCTCTATGTCAGTTGGCATGGTTTCTGTTCTTTCTCTATGACAGTTGGCAGGGTTTCTGTTCTTTCTATATGACAGTTGGCAGGGTTTCTGTTCTTTCTCTATGACAGTTGGCAGGGTTTCTGTTCTTTCTCTATGTCAGTTGGCAGGGTTTCTGTTCTTTCTCTATGACAGTTGGCAGGGTTTCTCTTCTTTCTCTATGACAGTTGGCAGGGTTTATGTTCTTTCTCTATGACAGTTGGCAGGGTTTCTGTTCATTCTATATGACAGTTGGCAGTTGGCAGGGATTCTGTTCGTTCGCTATGACAGTTGGAAGGGTTTCTGTTCTTTCTCTATGACAGTTGGCAGGGTTTCGTTTCTTTCTCTATGACAGTTGGCAGGGTTTCTGTTCTTTCTCTATGACAGTTGGCAGGGTTTCTGTTCTTTCTCTATGTCAGTTGGCAGGGTTTCTGTTCTTTCTCTATGACAGTTGGCAGGGTGTCTGTTATTTGTCTATGACAGTTGGCAGGGTTTCTGTTCTTTCTCTATGACAGTTGGCAGGGTTTCCGTTCATTCTCTATGACAGTTGGCAGGGATTCTGTTCTTTCTCTATGACAGTTGGCAGGGTTTCTGTTCTTTCTCTTTGACAGTTGGCAGGGTTTCTGTTCTTTCTCTATGACAGTTGGCAGGGTTTCTGTTCTTTCTCTATGACAGTTGGCAGGGTTTCTGTTCTTTCTCTATGTCAGTTGGCAGGGTTTCTGTTCTTTCTCTATGTCAGTTGAAAGGGTTTTTGTTCTTTCTCTATGACAGTGGGCAGGGTTTATGTTCTTTCTCTATGACAGTTGGCAGGGTTTCTGTTCTTTCTCTATGACAGTTGGCAGGCTTTCTGTTCTTTCTCTGTCAGTTGGCAGGGTTTCTGTTCTTTCTCTATGACAGTTGGCAGGGTTACTGTTCTTTCTCTATGACAGTTGGCAGGGTTTCTGTTCTTTCTCTATGACAGTTGGCAGGGTTTCTGTTCTTTCTATATGACAGTTGGCAGGGTTTCTGTTCTTTCTCAATGACAGTTGGCAGGGTTTCTGTTCTTTGTCTATGTCAGTTGGCAGGGTTTCTGTTCTTTCTCTATGACAGTTGGCAGGGTTTCTCTTCTTTCTCTATGACAGTTGGCAGGGTTTATGTTCTTTCTCTATGACAGTTGGCAGGGTTTCTGTTCATTCTCTATGACAGTTGGCAGTTGGCAGGGATTCTGTTCTTTCTCTATGACAGTTGGCAGGGTTTCTGTTTTTTTTATATGACAGTTGGCAGGGTTTCTGTTCTTTATCTATGAAGTTGGCAGGGTTTCTGTTCTTGTTCTGTGGCAGTTGGCAGGGTTTCTGTTCTTTCTCTATGACAGTTGGCAGGGTTTCTGTTCTTGTTCTGTGACAGTTGGCAAGGTTTCTGTTCTTTCTCTATGACAGTTGGCAGGGTTTCTGTTCTTTCTCTATGACAGTTGGCAGGGTTTCTGTTCTTGTTCTGTGACAGTTGGCAATGTTTCTGTTCTTTCTCTATGACAGTTGGCAGGGTTTCTGTTCTTTCTCCATGTCAGTTGGCAGGGTTTCTGTTCTTTCTCTATGACAGTTGGCAGGGTTTCTGTTATTTGTCTATGACAGTTGGCAGGGATTCTGTTCTTTCTCTATGACAGTTGGCAGGGTTTCAGTTCTTTCTCTATGACAGTTGGCAGGGTTTCTGTTCTTTCTCTATGACAGTTGGCAGGGTTTCTGTTCTTTTCTCTATGAAAGTTGGCAGAGTTTCTGTTCTTTCGCTATGACAGTTGGAAGGGTTTCTGTTCTTTCTCTATGACAGTTGGCAGGGTTTCTGTTCTTTCTCTATGACAGTTGGCAGGGTTTCTGTTCTTTCTCTGTCAGTTGGCAGGGCTTCTGTTCTTTCTCTATGACAGTTGGCATGGTATCTGTTCTTTCTCTATGACAGTTGGCAGGGTTTCTGTTCTTTCTCTATGACAGTTGGCAGGGTTTCTGTTCTTTCTCTATGACAGTTGGCAGGGTTTCTGTTCTTTCTCTATGTCAGTTGGCAGGGTTTCTGTTCTTTCTCTATGTCAGTTGGCAGGGTTTCTGTTCTTTGTCTATGACAGTTGGCAGGGTTTCTGTTCTTTCTCTATGACAGTTGGCAGGGTTTCTGTTCTTTCTCTATGACAGTTGGCAGGGTTTCTGTTCTTTGTCAGTTGGCAGAGTTTATGTTCTTTGTCTATGACAGTTGGCAGGGTTTCTGTTCTTTCTCTATGTCAGTTGAAATTGTTTTTGTTCTTTCTCTATGACAGTTGGCAGGGTTTCTGTTCTTTCTCTATGACAGTTGGCAGGGTTTCTGTTCTTTGTCTATGTCAGTTGGCAGGGTTTCTGTTCTTTCTCTATGACAGTTGGCAGGGTTTCTCTTCTTTCTCTATGACAGTTGGCAGGGTTTATGTTCTTTCTCTATGACAGTTGGCAGGGTTTCTGTTCATTCTCTATGACAGTTGGCAGTTGGCAGGGATTCTGTTCTTTCTCTATGACAGTTGGCAGGGTTTCTGTTTTTTTTCTATGACAGTTGGCAGGGTTTCTGTTCTTTATCTATGAAGTTGGCAGGGTTTCTGTTCTTGTTCTGTGGCAGTTGGCAGGGTTTCTGTTCTTTCTCTATGACAGTTGGCAGGGTTTCTGTTCTTGTTCTGTGACAGTTGGCAAGGTTTCTGTTCTTTCTCTATGACAGTTGGCAGGGTTTCTGTTCTTTCTCCATGTCAGTTGGCAGGGTTTCTGTTCTTTCTCTATGTCAGTTGGCAGGGTTTCTGTTCTTTCTCTATGACAGTTGGCAGGGTTTCTGTTATTTGTCTATGTCAGTTGGCAGGGTTTCTGTTCTTTCTCTATGTCAGTTGGCAGGGTTTCTGTTCTTTCTCTATGACAGTTGGCAGGGTTTCTGTTATTTGTCTATGACAGTTGGCAGGGATTCTGTTCTTTCTCTATGTCAGTTGGCAGGGTTTCTGTTCTTTCTCTATGACAGTTGGCAGGGTTTCTGTTATTTGTCTATGACAGTTGGCAGGGATTCTGTTCTTTCTCTATGACAGTTGGCAGGGTTTCAGTTCTTTCTCTATGACAGTTGGCAGGGTTTCTGTTCTTTCTCTATGACAGTTGGCAGGGTTTCTGTTCTTTTCTCTATGAAAGTTGGCAGGGTTTCTGTTCTTTCGCTATGACAGTTGGAAGGGTTTCTGTTCTTTCTCTATGACAGTTGGCAGGGTTTCTGTTCTTTCTCTATGACAGTTGGCAGGGTTTCTGTTCTTTCTCTATGACAGTTGGCAGGGTTTCTGTTCTTTCTCTATGACAGTTGGCAGGGTTTCTGTTCTTTCTCTATGACAGTTGGCAGGGTTTCTGTTCTTTCTCTATGACAGTTGGCAGGGTTTCTGTTCTTTCTCTATGACAGTTGGCAGGGTTTCTGTTCTTTCTCTATGTCAGTTGGCAGGGTTTTGTTCTTTCTCTATGACAGTTGGCAGGGTTTCTGTTCTTTCTCTATGACAGTTGGCAGGGTTTCTGTTCTTTCTCTATGACAGTTGGCAGGGTTTCTGTTCTTTCTCTATGACAGTTGGCAGGGTTTCTGTTCCTTTTCTATGACATTAGAAAAGGCAGGGTGTCCAGGCCATTTCCAAAGCCATTAACCAACTGTATTACAGGCTAATGATGACTATTGGAAAATCCTTCTCTGAAATGAGGTCCGAGAAGCCAGCACCTGATAGATGGATCAGACTGTCTTTTCAACCATCTACCTTAAGGCAGCGTCATATTCAGGCTAGGGCTGGTAGAAGGTCCAGAAAATCATATTACTTTAATGGCTAATCACTTCTTTCAGACATAGATAAAGACATAAAGATTGAATATGTGAAAAATAATACACTATATTGGGTCTCTTCATTCTGAAGGGTCTAAACCTAGATATGAAATGCTATTGAGCTGCTAGAATCTACGCATAATGATCAATCATTTTATTATATCAACCCATCAATCAACCTGACAATCAATATAGCTGGTGTGAATTCATTGAACGAAAGTCATTGGAAAGTCCTGGATTTTAATGATGGCTTGATTCTGAATGCTGTTTGATCCTAGTTATTTACCTGCAGAAAGACTTTGTTTTAGAGGCTCTCGGGGCTTTAAGTGTATGGTACTGGAATAGAGACTTACGAGTGCAGAGTTCACTAACCAGGAAAGAAAAGTTGTTTTCCTCTGCTTTCATAATGAATTGGACCACACACAAATTATTGTAGCAGTACTCAATTCAAATACCTGCTTTCAAAAGATAAAAGTCAAAAATCGGTTGGTGAACTTCACAAAATCAAATCCCCAAGAACAAAATAAATTGGGTAGTACAATATTCTTACAATTATCTGTTAATATCAGCTGATGGCACATTTCTAACCTTAATTTTGCAGTGTCCATTCATCATGTAAATGTAATTTTGGAGCAGGTATTTAATCAAACACTATCTAATGGGGAAAAGCAATTATGGACAGTCTAAAGTCTAAACGTACTGCCTCTTCTCTTTGTCGCCACATTCCGTCTCTCTCCCCCTCTCCTCTCTCCCCCACTCCTCACTCCCCCTCTCCTCTCTCCCCCACTCCTCACTCCCCCTCTCCTCCTCTCCTCTCTCCCCCACTCCTCTCTCCCCCACTCCTCTCTCCCCCACTCCTCACTCCCCCTCTCCTCTCCCCCCCCACTCCTCACTCCCCCCTCTCCTCCTCTCCTCTCTCCCCCACTCCTCTCTCCCCCACTCCTCACTCCCCCTCTCCTCTCTCCCCCACTCCTCACCCCCCTCTCCTCTCTCCCCACTCCTCTCTCCCCTCTCCTCTCTCCCCCCTCTCCTCTCTCCCCTCTCCTCTCTCCCCCTCTCCTTTCTCCCCCACTCGTCTCTCCCCCTCTCCTCACTCCCCCTCTCCTCTTTCTTCCATTCTATTTCACTCTCCTCTTTCTTTTCCTCCTTCTCATAGTCTCTCTCTGTTATCGCCCTCCGTTTCACTCATGTCTAATGGTTTTTATTTGACTTTCAGGGAAGTGTTTTTCCCCTCTTCACTGCAAGAATAGAGACAACTTTATCAGTGTCTTCCCACAGTAATTCGGCTGGGGTCACTGATGGACTCTCTTCATTTGGCAGTGATTAAAATAAATGTGTTTCCCTTGCTGTGTCTGTAACCTGTATATGTAACCTGTGTCTGTCTGTGAGGTGGAGCTGAGCTGTCCTAAGGAGATGGCATGGAAGGTGAACATGCATCTTGATTGAGACTTCAGACATATTTGGGTGGTGCTTGTGTGTCTGTGTTTGCCTCCCCCCATCTCTTACCTGAAGTAGTGGTGTGTGTATGTGGGACACGATGTGAGGCAGTCTCCTCCACTCCCATATGGCCAGACTGGAGACCATCTCCACCAGCCGTTCTATGAAGTTGAGCTGCTGGTCCTCTGGGTGGCAGATAGCCAGGTAACCACGGTGCATGTTCACCTTCCATGCCATCTCCTTAGGACAGCTCAGCTCCACCTTACAGACAGACAGAGGTTACAGACACAGGTTACAGATACAGGTTACAGACACAGCAAGGGAAACCCATTACACGGGCACAAACATTAGTTACTTATGAAAACCTAAGGTGAAAAACACACGTAACAAGTGTGCATTTGTCAGTATGTGTGTGACTGAGGTGTCACAGCTGTGACCACTTGGACTGCAGATGTTTGCATCTCTGAAGTGAATTATTTTACGCCACTGACACAAAGCAGCACTCTAACAGAACACACCAGCTGTCTATGTCCTGTTCTATTCATTCTCCTCAACATTTTTTAAAGACCTTCGTGGTTCATGAATAATCAGCCTGACACGGAGGTGAACAGAGAGACTATATTGATTAGCCCACTGAGTGCATTAACCACAACACTAACAATATCCCAGAGGGAGCCTGCTTCCAGCGCAGTCAAACCTGGCCAACATGATTAGTTGTGTGTGTTCTCCTCTCTCTGTCTGCTGATGAGGAAAATAATTACAGCGATCGGTCAACGTGCACTTATCACAGACAGGGGACATGTGATGAATCTCCCGTAGACAGTGGTGGCCTTATCAGAGGCTTTTTAATTCAAAGCTGGGCCATTCAGTTAGACAGACTTCCTCTCTGAGCCGGGGTGGACCGAAGCCTCACCACAACAAGCCGGCTCTACTCTGTCTTCTACCACCGCCACATAACAGATGTTGGGTCAATTACTCACACACAGACACGTAAATATTAGATCTATGCAAAACCATGGAAAAAGGAAATAGGGAGGGTGGAGGGAGGGAGGAAGAAAGGGAGGGAGGGAGGAAGAAAGGGAGAGAGGGACAGAGAGAGAGAATGAAAGAGAGAGAATGAAAGAGAGAGAATGAAAGAAAGAGCGAAAGAGGTATCTAGTTAAAGGTTATTTCTAGACAGTTTAATGAGATGTCACCTCAGGACAGCGGCTCGTTTCCAAGTCTCCTTGAGCAGAAAGCATTTTGTTATGTGTCAGCTACTATCACGTTCCCCCCTCTACTCTGCTTTAGAAAACATGAGGCCGATAAATTAACCTTCTTAACGGCGGCCAAACTACATTTTCACAGATTTACGAGCTGTTCTGGAGTAGGGAACTGGACCTCGGCCCAGTGTGTGTATATGTGTGTGTGTGTGTGTGTGTGTGTGTGTGTCAGTGTAGCTGTAGGTGGGTGTGGTGGTGGAATCAGGCGCAGGACGCACAAAGTAAGTCCAACAGACTTTAGTAGTTAGCAACAAAACACAGCACGAATAACAAATGCCCTGAGGCGAGAAACTCCGCACGCAGGCGAAATAAAGCGGGCGCACAAAACACGTGCGACAAAATACTCCAAACACAGAATGGAGAGCAGCTCAACCGAGCAGACTGCAAAATACATAAGCTATACGCAAGACAGTGAAAACAATCACACACAACACTAGACAAACACAACGAGAACTTATAGGACACTAATTACACTAAACGATAACAGGTGTCACAACAAACAGACAAAAGCAAACGAACATAGAAACATGCAACGGTGGCAGCTAGTATTCCGGAGACGACGAACGCCGAAGCCTGCCCGAGCAAGGGAGAGAGGCAGCCTCGGCCGAAACCGTGACAGTACCCCCCCCTTGACGCGCGGCTCCAGACGTGCGCCGACTCCGGCCTCGGGGACGACCAGGAGGACGCGGAGCAGGGTGCGTCGGGTGCCCACGATGGAATTCCGTCAGGAGAGACGGGTCCAAAATGTCTCTCCTCGGCACCCAGCACCGTTCCTCCGGACAGTACCCCTCCCACTCCACTAGATATTGGAGACCCCCCATCCGACGTCTCGAATCCAAGATGGACCGCACGGAGTACGCCGGTGCCCCCTCGATGTCCAATGGGGGCGGAGGAGTCTCCCTGATCTCACTTTCTTGGAGTGGGCCAGCTACCACCGGCCTGAGAAGAGACACATGGAACGAGGGGTTAATACTTTTATATTCAACAGGTAGTTGTAATTTGTAACACACCTCGTTCAACCTTCTCAGGACTTTAAATAGCCCTACAAACCGCCGACCCAGTTTCCGACAGGGCAGGCGGAGGGGCAGGTTTCTGGTAGAGAGCCAGACTCGATCACCAGGTGCGTACACCGGTCCCTCACTGCGGTGGAGATCGGCGCTCGCTTTATGACGACGGAGGGCCCGCTGCAGGTGGACGTGTGCAGCGTTCCATGTCTCCTCCGAGCGCCGCGCCCACTCATCCACCGCAGGAGCCTCGATCTGGCTCTGCTGCCAAGGTGCCAGAACCGGCTGGTAACCTAACACACATTGGAAAGGGGTTAGGTTAGTGGAGGAATGGCGTAGGGAATTTTGGGCCATTTCGGCCCAGGGAACGTACCTTGCCCACTCCTCCGGCCGATCCTGGCAGTATGTTCTAAGAAACCTACCCACATCCTGGTTCACGCGCTCCACCTGCCCATTACTCTCGGGTGGTAACCCGAGGTGAGGCTCACCGAGACCCCCCAACCGCTCCATAAAAGCTCTCCAGACTCTGGAGGTAAATTGGGGACCTCGATCAGACACAATATCCTCGGGTACCCCGTAGTGCCGGAACACATGGGTGAATAGTGCTTCGCGGTTTGCAGGGCAGTAGGAAGGCCCGGCATAGGGAGCAAACGACAGGCCTTAGAAAACCGGTCCACAACGACCAGTATAGTGGTATTCCCCTGTGAAGGAGGAAGGTCAGTGAGGAAATCCACCGAGAGGTGAGACCATGGTCGTTGTGGAACGGGCAGGGGTAGTAACTTACCCCTAGGCAGATGTCTAGGCGCCTTACTCTGGGCGCACACCGAGCAGGAGGAAACATAAACCCTCACATCCCTCGCCAACGTGGGCCACCAGTACTTGGCACTAAGACAGTGCACTGTCCGGCCGATACCAGGGTGTCCAGAGGAGGGTGACGTGTGAGCCCAATAGATCAATCGATCCCGAACCTCGAGCGGAACGTACTTCCGACCCTCCGGGCATTGCGGTGGACTAGGGTCGGTGCGTAATGCCCGCTCGAGTTCAGCATCGACCTCCCACACTACCAGTGCCACTAGACACGACTCCGGCAGTATGGGAGTGGGCTCCACGGACCTCTCCTCCGTGTCATACCGCCGAGACAGTGCGTCTGCCTTACCGTTCTGTGACCCAGGGATGTACGTGATCTTAAATGTGAACCGGGTCAAAAACATATTCCACCTCGCCTGGCGAGGGTTTAGCCTCCTCGCTGCCCGGATGTACTCCAGGTTACGGTGGTCCGTCAAAATGAGGAAAGGGTGTTGAGCCCCCTCAAGCCAGTGCCTCCACACCTTTAGGGCCTGTACTACGGCTAACAGCTCCCTGTCCCCCACGTCATAGTTTCGCTCCGCCGGACTGAGCTTCTTGGAATAGAAGGCACAGGGGCGGAGTTTATGTGGCGCGCCGGACCGTTGCGACAGCACGGCACCTATACCGGCCTCTGACGCGTCCACCTCTACCTGAAATGGCAAAGAGGGATCCGGATGCGCCAGCACCGGAGCCGAGGTAAACAGGTCCTTCAGCCTCCCAAACGCCCTGTCCGCCTCGGCTGACCACTGCAGACGCACCGGACCCCCCTTCAAAAGAGACGTTATGGGAGCTGCCACCTGTCCAAAACCCCGGATAAACCTCCGGTAATAATTCGCAAACCCCAAAAACTGCTGCACCTCCTTAAAAGTGGTTGGCGTTTGCCAATTACGCACGGCCGACACCCGGTCTACCTCCATCTTCACCCCTGACGCAGACAACTGATAACCCAAAAAAGGAGACCGACTCCTGGAAGAACAGACACTTCTCTGCCTTGACATACAGGTCGTGCTCCAACAGCCTCCGCAACACTCGGCGCACCAGGGCCACATGCTCGACTCGGGTAGGCGAGTACACGAGAATGTCATCGATGTACACGACCACCCCCTGCCCCTGCATGTCCCTGAAGATCTCATCCACGAATGATTGGAAAACTGAAGGAGCGTTCATCAACCCGCATGGCATGACAAGATACTCGTGAATGGCCCGAGGTGGTACTAAAGGCTGTCTTCCATTCATCGCCCTCCCTAATGCGCACCAAGTTGTACGCGCTCCTGAGATCTAATTTAGTGAAGAAACGCGCCCCGTGCAATGACTCCGTCATGGTCGCAATCAGCGGGAGTGGATAACTGTACTTCACCGTGATCTGATTGAGACCACGGTAATCAATGCACGGGCGTAATCCTCCATCCTTTTTCTTCACAAAAAAGAAACTCGAGGACGCAGGGGAAGTGGATGGCCGTATGTATCCTTGTTTCAGAGATTCGTCTATGTACGTCTCCATAGCTCTCTTCTCCTCCTGAGACAGAGGATACACATGGATCCGTGGGAGCGCAGCTCCTGCCTTGAGGTCTATCGCACAATCTCCCTGCCTATGGGGAGGCAACTGCGTCGCCCTCGACTTACTGAACACAATCGCCAAATCCCCATACTCAGGGGGAACGTGCAATGCGGGCACCTGGTTTGGACTCTCCACCGAGGTAGCCCCTACGGAAACGCCTAAACATCGACCCACACACTGGGCAGACCACTCCATCAGAGCCCTCTCCTGCCACGAAATAGATGGGTTATGGGTACTCAACCAGGGCATGCCCAGCACCACCGGATACGCAGGCGAGTCAATCAAAAATAGCTGGATCATCTCCTGATGACCCCCCTGCGCACACATCCTAAGTGGCGCAGTGACCTCCCTGATCAAGCCCGCACCCAACAGACGGCTATCTAGGGCATGAACGGGGAAGGGGACGTCAACAGGAAGAAGGGGAATCCCTAAGGCTAAACAAAACTTCTTATCAACAAAATTCCCAGCCGCGCCTGAATCTACCAGCGCCTTATGCTGGGAATGAGGTGCTACCTGTGGAAAACGCACAGGTATACAGAAATGTGCAACAGAGAGCTCTGGGTGAGTGGGGCGCCTACTCACCTGGAAGGACTCCCCAGTGCGGGACCTGTCGTCCTCTCCCCTAGGAGGCCATCCCCAGCACCTAGCCGCGGTGTGTCCTCCCCGACCACAGTTGGTGCAGGAGATGGACCCCCTCGTAAGCCGACCCCTCCTCTCTCTAGCGCCAGCGCCCCCGAGCTCCATGGCGCACGGCTCGGAGGCGCTAGAGGGTGAAATGGATGGACCCCCCTCGGGACGTCCGCGGGTAGCTAGCAGGTTATCCAGCCTGATGGACATGTCGACCAACTGGTCGAACGAGAGGCTGGTGTCCCTACAGGCCAGCTCCCTACGGACGTCCTCGCGTAGACTACATCGGTAGTGATCGATGAGAGCCCGCTCATTCCACCCTGCGTCCGCCGCTAGAGTACGGAATTCCAAGGCGAACTCCTGGGCACTCCTCTTCCCCTGCCGGAGGCAGACCAGACGCTCCCCGCCGCTTTCCCCTCCGGGGATGGTCAAACACCGCCCTGAAGCGGCGGGAGAACTCGTCGTAGGTGATGGTGTTCGCGTCGATTCTCCTCCACTCTGCGTTGGCCCATTCCAACGCCTTCCCGGAAAGGCAGGAGATCAGGGCGGACACGCTCTCGTGTCCCGAGGGCGCCGGGTGCACGGTGGCCAGGTAAAGCTCCACCTGGAGAAGGAATCCCTGACACCCGGCCGCGGTCCCATCGTAGGCCCTCGGGAGCGAGAGTCGAACTCCTCTGGGTTCCGGAGTGGGAATGGGCTGACTTGCCGATGGTGCTGGCAGGGAGGATGGCGGTGGAGAAGTCCCTCGGGTCTCCCAGCCTCGGATGGTGGTGATCACCTCCTGCAGTGCGGACCCCATCCGCAGGATCTGGTCATTCTGTTCGCGGACCCTGTCCTCCAACGTCGCCTGTGCTGCTGCGGCTCCTGCTGATTCCATCGAGTATGGTGTGTGATTCTGTCAGTGTAGCTGTAGGTGGGTGTGGTGGTGGAATCAGGCGCAGGACGCACAAAGTAAGTCCAACAGACTTTAGTAGTTAGCAACAAAACACAGCACGAATAACAAATGCCCTGAGGCGAGAAACTCCGCACGCAGGCGAAATAAAGCGGGCGCACAAAACACGTGCGACAAAATACTCCAAACACAGAATGGAGAGCAGCTCAACCGAGCAGACTGCAAAATACATAAGCTATACGCAATACAGTGAAAACAATCACACACAACACTAGACAAACACAACGAGAACTTATAGGACACTAATTACACTAAACGATAACAGGTGTCACAACAAACAGACAAAAGCAAACGAACATAGAAACATGCAACGGTGGCAGCTAGTATTCCGGAGACGACGAACGCCGAAGCCTGCCCGAGCAAGGGAGAGAGGCAGCCTCGGCCGAAACCGTGACAGTGTGTATGTGTGTGATCTGTGTATAACTGTGTCAGGGTGTGTGTGTTAGGCGTCCCCTACCTGTACCAGTGCTTCCATCATGGAAGGCCTATGTGGGACGCTGGGCTGAAGGGAGTTGTAGTTTTCATTAAGCAAATATTCAACCTAGTTCAGCGCAGAAACGTGGTAATTAACTACAATGACCATAATCCATTGCGCCTGTTTTTTCCGGCTCGGACAGAGACGGATCAGAGAGGAAGAGGTGAAGCCAAAATATATCCAAAATAAGCCCAATGTGTTTCTATGGGCTTTATTTTGGACCTAAGCTTGTCGCCTGCCTTCCCACCTTTGGGACAACGACTCCCATTGTTAGGGCGGAGACATGAGCAACTCGTCATTATATACAGATCTCTGGACAATACACTTTTACGCCTGCTACATTAGGTTAAATATACACAGACCGCATGAGAGAGGAATGTACCCAACGACAAGAGGGAGGGACAGAGACAGATCGTGAAAGTATGACTTATCTACTTTGAATAACTAGTAAAATGATAGACAGTTCTGCAGCTAACCTAGCTAAATAGGATGACTGAAGACAGTATAGTATAATATAATATAATATGCCATTTAGCAGACACTTTTATCCAAAGCGACTTACAGTCATGCGTGCATTTTTTTTTTGTTGTGTGTATGTTAGTATGGGGAGCAGGGAGACGGTCTGGCTGGCTGGCTGCTATGGCCTGAGCAGAGATGAGGCTTTAAGGAATAAAAAATAATAAAGTAATCAAATAAAAACTAAGTAATAATACACAAACTTAATAGGTTATTCTTTCAGAGTAATTGCCTATTTTTCTATTGATGTCCACCCAACGTAGACCTGACAGACAATATTTTGGAAATTGAATATTCACTATTTTTGGCTTTGGAATTTCCATTAAAAAGCTCTAAAATCATTGTAATGTCATAATTTCATAATGCATTTCATGTTTAAAAAAATCGAAACCTAAATTGGAAACTGTGATTTAAAAAATAAATTAAAAATTGTCGAACCGAAACCAAACAGACCTAAAAAAAAAAGCACTAATCGCTCCGTACTACACAGTAATCATGTAGTTATTATAAGTAGTAATAACTACACCAGTGAATACATCAGTTATTTACCGTATCCAGTGGTCCTCCCAGAGCCGGTACTCCGGTAGGATGGCTGGTGAGATGTTGCTCCTCTCATGTTCCTTCCTGGCTTTCTCATGGCCTTCTCATAGCTCTCCTGGGCCTGTTGGGGGTAAATGAGTAAATAATCAGTACTAGGCAGCTGTGACCAACTCAGTGGCCTTGTGGTTTGAGTGTCCACCCTGAGATTGGAAGGTTGGAAGTTCGATCCCTGGCCAAAGACTGTAAAAATGGGACCCTGGCACTGCGATAAAAGGCGTCCTGTCCAGGGGGTGTTGTACATCAAGCTGCATCACGCTACAGAAACAGGAGATAGGCTCCTGCTCCTATGAGCCATTCTGGCTGGCACAAGCCAAGGCTCGTGCAAAGCTACTTATCCAGCTGTAGGTTTTGTATAAAAAATAAGTTGTACAACGCTTTCATCACTATAAAATCAGCCAGTCTATCGATCAACAAGGCCTTACCTGTTCGAAGAAGCCATGCTGCTCGTGGCGATAGCCGTGGAGGTCTCAGGGAACTTGCAGCGTTTCTGCCACAGCCCCGCCCACATGTCCTCCTCCTGCAGTAGAGAGTACAGCTCTGCCAGGGAGTCCAGGATCTCCTATTGGACCACACAAAGAGTTAGGATTAGGGGTGAGTAGCTTCCCTTTCAAAGATCATTCGATACATATCTAGATACATGGGCTCCAATAAATTTTTAGTTTGAAACGATTCTGTGTGATTCAGTTTGATTCGATTAATTTGTGTGTTTGCAGGGTTTTTTCTGGATCAAAAACAGTCTGCAGGGAGCGTGGCAGGGGCCTGGTTGCCCCGTCAGCGCAGTTGAGTTGTTCAGACATTTTTAGAGGCCCCCATCTTGGCAGTGTAGAGAACTTTTTGCTGTTATAAAGCTAATTACTGCAATTCTACCCCTTTTGCAATGCAGCCGAGAATTTTTTTTGCAGTTTTAAAACACATTTTCTGCGATTCTACCTATTCTGCCATGTAGCTGATTGAATTTTGCCATTTTAAAGCTAATTTCATGCAGTTCTATGCCTTTTTCCATGGCTAACGCTGTGTTATTTTGCTCAAACATAATAACAAAATCAATACTGCTAAATTCATTGTTTTTCTCCCTGACTGTCTAGATTTTATTTTGGTGATTGATAGTTCTCAAAGACTGTATCATATTTATTTATTTTTAGGTCCATTATCTTTTCAACATACTTTATATCTGGTTTTATTCATTTAAGTTTACACTGAAAGTCTTTTCACATCCAGAAAATTACGAAAAATTAAATTATTATATATATATATATATATATATATATTGTTTTTTAATACTGTTTGGACTTATGCAACAAGAAAAACACTTAGGCAGCCCACCCAATGATTTCAATGTCTGTGTGATAGGATCCGCCTTGGTCTGGACATGCTTGCCAGTTTCTACTATCTGGTCATGCTACAAAGGATAATATACATCTAACCCTGACCTTAAAGTTAAACAGACACGGTTATTATACCATTAAGTTACAAAAATGAAAGTATATGTTGATCTTGAAAAATAAAGTCAATTTTTTTCCTCCGCCACTTAAATGGTGGGCAAATATCATCATGAATCAATCTAATGTTCTCTCCAGCATAATGTCACTGCAGGTTTCATTCTCAGTTAATCACCTGCATTATTACGTCACAAAGACCACAGCAGGTAAAGTTCCGTTTGGAACATCGACCTGGTTAAAAGGGGATACTGTTGGAATTCCTTTTTATAGCCTAAGTTGTAGCAATTTGACTAAAATGACCCACTCTACCCATACAATGGAGACTTGTTTGTTTAATTTTTGTGAAGTAGTCCTGGTCA
Source organism: Coregonus clupeaformis (assembly GCF_020615455.1). Classification (NCBI taxonomy): domain Eukaryota; kingdom Metazoa; phylum Chordata; class Actinopteri; order Salmoniformes; family Salmonidae; genus Coregonus; species Coregonus clupeaformis. The sequence goes on from NC_059192.1 coordinate 76,097,767, forward strand.
GTTTCCCTATAACCTTAATCAACAATATTGCCAAAATGGTGCTTTTCTAGTATGATTCACAATAGTTTCCTGAGCAGTGGGCACCAGTGTGTTGTCACTAGGGCTGGGAATTGCCACAGACCTCACGATACAATATTATCACGACACTTAGGTGCCGATACGATATGTATTGCGATTCTCACAATTCTATATGTATTGCGAAAAATATATATATATTGTTCACTATACTGTATGCCTGCTGCAAAGAGACAAGAAAAATCATGAGAAAATGAGTTTTGATCAGTCATGGAAATAAGTGCTGAAAACATATTGGCTCACTATTTAAAAAGAAGATGCAGAAGAAGCTATAGAGTTTTGGCGCAGGTAAAGCCGACTTGCGCTGGCTAACGCTACATTTGTTTTTTTACAAATCGATACTTGGAGTGAAAGTATCGATATAATATCGTCCAAAATAATATGGAGATATGTAACTGTAACGATTTCCCCCCCATCACTAGTTGTCACCTAACTAATAAAGCCTATGATTGATTATTGCAAAGCCATCTTACAAGCATTTGAATGGTGAAAGGGTATGGAGTTCCGGGGACTGATGCACTCGCATCTTAAACACTGGAACCGGATTCCGATCCTTATCGATGAATTGTTAAACCACTAGTTAGGATGCAGCCCATTGGCTGTCAAGCAACCACACTTATTTAATGAATGGACAGTGCAGTAAGAACAAAGGCAATGTCTGAAGAAAAGTCAACAAGCTCACTGTGACACACTATGTACTCATCTAATAGAACTGAACGTGAACAAGATGTTGTCTGTAAACCTGTACCTGTTGTGGTGGAGTGATGCTCTCCTGTTCGTAGAACTCGCCGGTGCTCTGTTTGGGCTTGCTGTGCAGGCTGAGGCCCTTCTCAAAGGCCTGCTGTTCCAGCATCAGAGTGGAGCGCAGCCCCAGGTTGTGAGTCTTCCCCAGGTACTTCAACACACAGGGCCTGATGGGGATAGGGGGAACACACTGGGACATGGCTTCCACGAAGCAGTTGAGGGCACTGGGCTGGCAGTCCCTCTGAGCCTGGTGGCTCCCACTGCACAGGAACGGACTCATCTCACCTGACAGGGCCTGGGAGGAGAGGGGGAGTGACGGGGAGGAAAGGGAGGAGGTTGGGGAGGGAGGAGAGGGGAGAGTGGGGAATAGAGGGGAAGGAGAGTCTAGGTTAAGAAGACAGACAGAGAAGAGTGTTTCTAAGGCCAAAAGCATGCAATATAATGCACAACTAAAACCAAGCTAGAGCTGATTGGAAGCCACCATTAACTATCACAGCATCATCTCAGAGACAGCCTCAGCCAAAATAACCACATTAAGATATTTATAACCAGATAATTATCATCAGCATAAATATGCAACCTATTTATGTCTTGAGTCCTGTGTGTCTCTGAGCGACAAACATCATCATTAAGACATTTAGTTCTATTTCCAATGTGTTTCAGAGTTAATAGCTCAACAAACATCATCTTTAAGACATCTAGTTCTATTTCCAATATGTTTCAGAGTTAATAGCTCAATAAACATAATCATAAAGACATCTAGTTCTATTTCCAATATGTTTCAGAGTTAATAGCTCAACAAAGATCATCTTTAAGATATCTAGTTCTATTTCCAATATGTTTCAGTGTTAATAGCTCAACAAACATCATCTTTAAGATATCTAGTTCTATTTCCAATGTGTTCCAGTGTTAATAGCTCAACAAACATCATCTTTAATATATCTAGTTCTATTTCCAATGTGTTCCAGTGTTAATAGCTCAATAAACATCATCTTTAATATATCTAGTTCTATTTCCAATGTGTTCCAGTGTTAATAGCTCAATAAACATCATCTTTAATATATCTAGTTCTATTTCCAATGTGTTCCAGTGTTAATAGCTCAACAAACATCATCATAAAGACATCTAGTTCTATTTCCAATATGTTTCAAAGTTAATAGCTCAATAAACATCATCATTAAGACGTTTAGTTATATTTCCAATGTGTTTCAGAGTTAATAGCTCAACAAACATCATCATTAAGACGTTTAGTTATATTTCCAATGTGTTTCAGAGTTAATAGCTCAACAAACATCATCATTAAGACGTTTAGTTATATTTCCAATGTGTCTCAGAGTTAATAGCTCAACAAACATCATCATTAAGACGTTTAGTTATATTTCCAATGTGTCTCAGAGTTAATAGCTCAACAAACATCATCATTAAGACGTTTAGTTATATTTCCAATGTGTCTCAGAGTTAATAGCTCAACAAACATCATCATTAAGACGTTTAGTTATATTTCCAATGTGTCTCAGAGTTAATAGCTCAACAAACATCATCATTAAGACGTTTAGTTATATTTCCAATGTGTCTCAGAGTTAATAGCTCAACAAACATCATCATTAAGACGTTTAGTTATATTTCCAATGTGTCTCAGAGTTAATAGCTCAACAAACATCATCATTAAGACGTTTAGTTATATTTCCAATGTGTCTCAGAGTTAATAGCTCAACAAACATCATCATTAAGACGTTTAGTTATATTTCCAATGTGTCTCAGAGTTAATAGCTCAACAAACATCATCATTAAGACGTTTAGTTATATTTCCAATGTGTCTCAGAGTTAATAGCTCAACAAACATCATCATTAAGACGTTTAGTTATATTTCCAATGTGTCTCAGAGTTAATAGCTCAACAAACATCATCATTAAGACGTTTAGTTATATTTCCAATGTGTCTCAGAGTTAATAGCTCAACAAACATCATCATTAAGACGTTTAGTTATATTTCCAATGTGTCTCAGAGTTAATAGCTCAACAAACATCATCATTAAGACGTTTAGTTATATTTCCAATGTGTCTCAGAGTTAATAGCTCAACAAACATCATCATTAAGACGTTTAGTTATATTTCCAATGTGTCTCAGAGTTAATAGCTCAACAAACATCATCATTAAGACGTTTAGTTATATTTCCAATGTGTCTCAGAGTTAATAGCTCAACAAACATCATCATTAAGACGTTTAGTTATATTTCCAATGTGTCTCAGAGTTAATAGCTCAACAAACATCATCATTAAGACGTTTAGTTATATTTCCAATGTGTCTCAGAGTTAAAGGCTCAATCACTTCAAATCAGGACCCTTAAATGGAGGTCTTAATACTGGAGCCATCTGGTTCGTTAAACTCATTATGTTTTTTTCTTCGTCCATATTTTGCATAAATGAATGGTTCCTCATTAAGAGGAAATTGCATGTTTTAAAGCAGAAATGGGAGAGCTAAGGTCAGGCTGACTGCCTTCTAAACTAATGTCACTGAGGTGTGTGTGTGGTATGTGGTGTGTGTGTGGGGGGGTTGGGGGGGGTTGTTGAGTGTGGTGCTGACCAGTCGGACCAGAACCTGTGACCCGCGTCGGCCATGTCCCGGTGAACAATGATGACACAAACAATGCCATTAGAGCCTTGGACCTCTATCACGGCGTGGCAACCAGGGTATTGACTTTAACCTTACACACTTAAATTAAGAATAAATAGCTCATCTCAACGTTGCAGATAGAAACACCATGAATAGCCACTGTTATAGAATTACTATTATAATAGTTATTCTATTTCTATGGATCTGACATGATTCCTTCCACCTAAACATTCTGGAACGTTGCTCCCCTCTGAACACGCCCCCATCCCGTACCTGTACCAGTGAGCACACTGCCTTTACAGTCCATCATAGCCTGGCTATCTAGTGCCAACTGTTTAACCTGGTTGACCTGGAAGTACAAGACCTGTTGCTGCTCATTGACCTGGCAGTACTTACTTTTTGCTGTCGGTCAGACAGGATCTTCCAGAGGGGAGGGAACAGCTGTGCCCAGGTCTTCTCAGCCAGGGGGGTGGAGATGTGACACAGCTGGGCCAGGACGTTCAGTAGCGCCCCTGTCTGACACACACACACAACAAAGGGTTGACATAAAACATACAATGACAACAACCAGAGGTCAACATCTGACAACGATAATAAAGGGTTAACTTTTCAGCTTTACAAAACAGCCCTACATGAATCCTGCAGCACAAATCACACAGAAAATCACACAGAAAATCACACAGAAAGTCGTGCAGGAAATGCCACAGGATTGTTTGTGGTTACTTTTCTGTGGAACTACCTGCAGGATTAAGGTTCAACGGTCAACCTATCATCTTCCAAACCTTTTCAAACAGCTCTTACACTAAAAGGGCATTATCCACAATTTCACAGTATCATTCCAACCTCAGTGTGGAAATATACAGGTAACTGCCAAAAGAATGGAAACATCAACAAGTGTCTGGAACACTATTGGAGGGATGTGACACCATTCTTCCACGAGAAATTCCATAATTTGGTGTTTTGTTGATGGTGGTGGAAAACACTGTCTCAGGCACCTCTCCAGAATCTCCCAGAAGTGTTTAAATGGGTTGAGATCTGGTGACTGAGACGGCCATGGCATATGGTTTACATCGTTTTCATGTTCACCATTCAGTGACCACTCGTGCCTTGTGGATGGGGGCATTGTCATCCTACAGCCATGGCATAGCCATGGCGAAAATACTGGTGAAAATACTGGCCTACCAGCATTTTTATACATGACCCTAAGCATGATGGGATGTTAATTGCTTAATTATCCTAGGAACCACATCTGTATGGAAGCAATTGCTTTGAATATACTTTGTATCCCTCATGCTGCAAAAATGGAAATCTAAGCAAGCCTAAATATCTTATATTGAGTGATAATTCCAATTTTTTTAAATGAAATACTATTCTTACCAAGCTAAATTATCTAACGTCATTGGCAAAAAACAAGAACTAAAACTAAAAAAAGAACTAAAAAAACAAAAATGTTAAGTGAATTATCACTCAATATAAGATATTTAGCCTTGCTTAGATTTCACTTCTTTCCAAGCGTTTCCTTTATTTAGTCAGTTACCTGTATATAAAACACAGGAAAATATTGTTTATGACTGCACTGGGCCTTTCATTTCTAAAATTGATAGGGAGGGTTGCAGAGGAGAAGAATATGATTTTAACCAACAGGACGAGGGTCGGTGTCATAACTTACCTTGACCTCTCTAAGGGAATCGTGGAACTTGTCGTGGCGGTTGGTGAACACGTGCAGCTGGTTGCTTGCGTCTTTCTCCGCCTGCTCCTTGGTGTCTGGTCCCCTGGGGCTAGCTCTATATCGATCTCCACATCCTGGAGAAAAGGGAGGAGAGACGAAGGAGGGGAGAGAGGGGGATGCATTTAGTCATTTATTGTAATAATGCAAAAGCACTTAGTCTTTCCCCTTGGAGAACATCATGATTGGATGGGAGAGGAAAGGTAAAAATATGAATACAGCATCAAATCTGTGGGGAAAACAGTTTGCTGAAGCAGGAAATACAGGTTAACAAAGAGGGTGCAATATATGTTACTCCTCTCTAAGAAAAAATACTTGGGATAGTGTGCCAGTCAACATGCATCTTAGTGTCTGTGTGTGTGTCCATGTGAACCTTTGACTCCTGTTGCGTGGCGTCCTCACCTCCTCCTCGGTCTCGCTAATCTCCCTCTCTCCGGGCTCCTGCTTGATGTGCGTTGCCATGGCGAAGGCAGCGTGGTCATGGCTGTCGGCCAGATTGATGACGTTGGTGATGGAGGGTAACATAGAACCCTGGCAGCTGGTCCCGATGATGCTGTTACGCTCACACAGAGCGAGAGAGAGAGGGCAGAGGGAGACAGAGAGAGAGAGAGACAGAGACAGAGAGAGAGAGAGAGAGAGAGAGAGAGAGAGAGAGAGAGAGAGAGAGAGAGAGCTCAAAGACATTGCTCCTGCATTTTTAACAAAAAAATATAGATTTAGAGTTAGATAAAGTAGGATTTTTTGGCAGGGACATATACAGGATGCTACCCTCCACAACATAACCTTCATTCCAAACCAAAACTCCAAACCTACAACCTGATTTTGGACAGAATGACCTGGAAAGCTTTCTACTACCAAGGATTACTATTATCAAACTATACAGCAAATGCTCTGGCAAACAAACAGAAACCTGAAAACACCATCCAACCTGGAACTGAGTGAGTAATGTTTAGTATGAAGCTATTTTTCACTTTCAAAAACCAAGAAGAAAAATACATTACAATGATATATTTTATTTTATAAGGACTGAATGCTAAGGCTACCAAGCTTAAGCTTGCTAGTACAAAGAGATACAATTTCAATTAGCACTGACGTGTGAAGTGAGAGGTGTCAAAGCCCTTGAGGCCAACAATGGCAGGAGAGTCATACAGTCTACCCCAACCAAATGGAGAGGCCTTAGAAGCACCCCCCGCTGTTCAGAGGTCATTAAAATACAGTACCCTCTGAATGTAAAAAACGACAAGACACGAAAAGAGTACAAATTGAAACTTGTTTTGGGGAAGCAGGAGACACTTTTTGCTGATTTGTATAAAAATGGGAACATAAGCAACCTTATCTTCTATACAGACCATGGCACAGTGCTATACTAGCACACTATCCTTCTGTTAAGAGGGGGGGTGTTAGCGATGGGTGGAAACTCAGGATACTGGACAGCGAGGACTCTGAGTCATCTAATATTAAACTCTATAAATCTGGAACCGTTTTGGTTCAAGGCAAAACCAAACAGTTCCAGCTGGACTTTCACCTAATCAAAGAAATAGCTCAGCAGGAGAAGCTCTCCCTTGAGAAAGATACCCCTACCCCGAGCGGGTCAGACCAGACCTCTTCATGAAATAACCCCAAAGAGCAACCCCAAGCAGAAAGTCAACTTCCCAGCACAGAGTACTACTCCCTCATTGAAATGAAGGATACATTCACCCAGCTGGAGGTAAGGCAGGTGGAGCTGGAACAGCAGGTGAACACACTCCAGTCAGCACAGACCCAGACAACAGTCCAGCACAACAACACCCCCTTAACTGGACCTGGAGAGCTGGAGGTAGAGAGAGACATGTCTGCACTCTGGACTGTGGTGAGACAACATCAACAGGAGAAAGAGCAGGAGCAGGAGAAGAACAGAGCACTAGAGGAGAGGAACCGAGTGCTGGAGGAGAAGGTGAGAACGATGACGGGTGACAGAGAACAACCCATTAGAGAGCTGGCCACCCCCGCAGAGAAGCCAGCAGAACAGCCCACCTCAGATCCTGGCCAAAGTCTCGACACCGCAGCAGAACAGTACACCCTAGACCCTGACCATAGCCTCGACATCACACCAAGACAAACAAATGAAGAACCCCAAGCCCAGGGGATCCCAACCCCTCTGAGCAACCCCCCAGTCAGACACCCTGATAGCCCTCATGACGACCCCCCCCACACCCACTGAGGACATTCACAAGCCATAGATTGTACTCCTTATGGACTCAAACGGGAAATACATACAAGAAAATAAACTTTTTCCAAAACACACAGTGTCTAAACTCTGGTGTCCAAACACCCAGCGCGCCCTAGACCTTCTGTCTGAGGACCGACTAGGATCACCCAGCCACATAATAATACACACAGGCACAAACGACCTGAGAACACAGCAGGAAAGGGTGGCCACAGCACTCAAGGGAGTGATAGAAAAAGCTACTTCTACTTTCCCCAACATACAAGTGGTTATCTCAACCCTGTTACCACGAAAATACTTCCACCCTGCTACCATACAGCGGGTAAACGCAAGTATTTCCCATGACTGTGCATCAAAACCAAATGTCTACCTGGCCCACCACTCCACCCTGGACGTGAACAGCCTTTATGACCAGGTCCACCTATACAAGGCAGCAGTGCCCACCTTCGCCCGGACCCTAAAGGATATCGCCCTCAACCGCAGACCCAACACCTCACACAGGAGCAACAGATCAACAGACACCCCGCCCAGACCAGCGAGACACTCTCCCAGACCTGCGGGACCCCCCCCAGAACCTACACATAGAGGACCCCCGCAGAGAGGACCTACATCCAGACCACAGCACCATCAACCACATCTACACCCCCCACCCCCACCAATTAACTCCCCCCAAGTCAACCATGCCCACACCCCATTTAGGCCCCCCTCAGATCAGACCTATGCCCCTCCTACCCACCCCAAGCCCCCACTCCCACAAAGAGGGCCTCAACATGAAAGTCACACATACGCCCAGGCCGTGAGCAGGCAAACAGGCCCAACACCCACTTTTACACTAGCCCAAGCCAATGGCATGTACCAGATGCTCAGCAGGCTCTGCTCACAATTACTGGCCTGAGGCCAAACCACACAACCAACAACATTAGACACTTTATGGAACACAAAGCCTTCACTATTTCATCCTAGAATATCCAAGGCCTGAGGTCATCTGCCTTTGGCCTAAAGAGCAGGAATCTGGACTTCACCAAAGAAAATACAGACATTGTCATCCTACAAGAAACATGGTATAGAGGAGACGGACCCACTGGTTGCCCTCTAGGTTACAGAGAGCTGGTAGTCCCATCCACCAAACTACCAGGTGTGAAACAGGGAAGGGACTCAGGGGTATGCTAATTTGGTATAGAGCAGACCTAACTCACTCTATTAAATTAATCAAAACAGGAACATTTTACATTTGGTTAGAAATTCAAAAGGAAATTATCTCAACAGAGAAAAATGTCCTCCTGTGTGCTACCTATATCCCCCCACTAGAATCCCCATACTTTAATGAAGACAGCTTCTCCATCCTGGAGGGGGAAATCAATCATTTCCAGACCCAGGGACATGTACTAGTCTGTGGCGACCTAAATGCCAGAACTGGACAAGAACCTGACACCCTCAGCACACAGGGGGATAAACACCTACCTGAAGGTGACAGCATTCCCTCCCCCATATGCCCCCCTAGGCACAACTATGACAACATAACCAACAAAAACGGGTCACGACTCCTGCAGCTCGGTCGCACACTGGGTATGTACATAGTCAATGGTAGGCTTCGAGGGGACTCTCTTGGCAGTACTACTGTAGACTACTTTATCACTGACCTCAACCCAGAGTCTCTCAGAGCGTTCACAGTCAGCCCACTGACACCCCTATCAGACCACAGCAAAATCACAGTCTACTTGAACAGAGCAATACTCAATCATGAGGCATCAAAGCCAAAGGAACTGAATAATATTAAGAAATGCTATAGATGGAAGGAAAGTAGTGTTGAAACCTACCAAAAAACAATTAGGCAACAACAAATTCAATCCATTCTAGACAACTTCCTGGACAAAACGTTCCACTGTAATAGTGAAGGTGTAAACTTGGCAGTAGAAAACCTAAACAGTATATTTGACCGCTCAGCTTCCCTATCAGATCTAAAAAATCTCTAACAGAAAACCAAAGAAAAGTAACAACAGTGATAAATGGTTTGATGAAGAATGCAAAAACCTAAGAAAGAAATTAAGAAACATATCCAACCAAAAACATAGAGACCCAGAAAACCTGAGCCTACGCCTTCACTATGGTGAATCACTAAAACAATACAGAAATACACTACGGAAAAAGAAGGAACAGCATGTCAGAAATCAGCTCAATGTAATTGAAGAATCCATAGACTCTAACCACTTCTGGGAAAATTGGAAAACACTAAACAAACAACAACACGAAGAGCTATCTGTCCAAAACGGAGATGTATGGGTAAACCAGTTCTCCAATCTTTTTGGCCCTATAACAGAGAACAAACAGCAAAAGAATATACATGATCAAATGCAAATCTTAGAATCAACTATTAAAAAGACTACCAGAACCCACTGGATTCTCCAATTATATTGAATGAACTACAGGACAAAATACAAACCCTCCAACCCAAAAAGTCCTGTGGTGTTGATGGTATCCTCAATGAAATGATAAAATATACAGACCACAAATTTCAATTAGCTATACTTAAACTCTTTAACATCATCCTTAGCTCTGGCATCTTCCCCAATATTTGGAACCAAGGACTGATCACCCCAATCCACAAAAGTGGAGACAAATTTGACCCCAATAACTACCGTGGGATATGCGTCAACAGCAACCTTGGGAAAATCCCCTGCATTATCATTAACAGCAGACTAGTTCATTTCCTCAGTGAAAACAATGTACTGAGCAAATGTCAAATTGGCTTTTTACCAAATTACCGTACGACAGACCACGTATTCACCCTGCACACCCTAATTGACAAACAAAAAAACCAAAACAAAGGCAAAGACTTCTCATGCTTTGTTGATTTCAAAAAAGCTTTTGACTCAATTTGGCATGAGGGTCTGCTATACAAATTGATGGAAAGTGGGGTTGGGGAAAAAACATACGATATTATAAAATCCATGTACACAAACAACAAGTGTGCGGTTAAAATTGGCAAAAAACACACACATTTCTTTTCACAGGGCCGTGGGGTGAGACAGGGATGCAGTTTAAGCCCCACCCTCTTCAACATATATATCAACGAATTGGCGAGGGCATTAGAACAGTCTGCAGCACCCGGCCTCACCCTACTAGAATCTGAAGTCAAATGTCTTCTGTTTGCTGATGATCTGGTGCTTCTGTCACCAACCTCGGAGGGCCTACAGCAGCACCTAGATCTTCTGCACAGATTCTGTCAGACCTGGGCCCTGACAGTAAATCTCAGTAAGACAAAAATAATGGTGTTTCAAAAAAGGTCCAGTTGTCAGGACCACAAATACATATTCCATCTAGACACCGTTGCCCTAGAGCACACAAAAAACTATACATACCTCGGCCTAAACATCAGCGCCACAGGTAACTTCCACAAAGCTGTGAACGATCTGAGAGACAAGGCAGGAAGGGCCTTCTATGCCATCAAAAGGAACATAAAATTTGACATACCAATTAGGATCTGGCTAAAAATACTTGAATCAGTTATAGAACCCATTGCCCTTTATGGTTGTGAGGTCTGGGGTCCGCTCACCAACCAAGAATTCACAAAATGGGACAAACACCAAATTGAGACTCTGCATGCAGAATTCTGCAAAAACATCCTCCGTGTACAACGTAAAACACAAAATAATGCATGCAGAGCAGAATTAGGCCATTACCCGCTAATTCTCAAAATCCAGAAAAGAGCCATTAAATTCTATAACCACTTAAAAGGAAGCGATTCCCAAACCTTCCATAACAAAGCCATCACCTACAGAGAGATGAACTTGGAGAAGAGTCCCCTAAGTAAGCTGGTCCTGGGGCTCTGTTCACAAACACAAACAGACCCCACATAGCCCCAGGACAACAACAACAACAACAACACAATTAGACCCAACCAAATCATGAGAAAACAAAAAGAGAATTACTTGACACATTGGAAAGAACAAACAAAAAAACAAAGCAAACTAGAATGATATTTGGCCCTAAACAGAGAGTACACAGTGGCAGAATACCTGACCACTGTGACTGACCCAAACTTAAGGAAAGCTTTGACTATGTACAGACTCAGTGAGCATAGCCTTGCTATTGAGAAAGGCCGCCGTAGGCAGACCTGGCTCTCAAGAGAAGACTGCACACTGCCCACAAAATGAGGTGGAAACTGAGCTGCACTTCTTAACCTCCTGCCAAACGTATGACCATATTAGAGACACATATTTCCCTCAGATTACAGCGATCCACAAAGAATTCGAAAACAAACCCAATTTTGATAAACTCCCTTATCTACTGGGTGAAAAACCACAGTGTGCCATCACAGCTGCAAGATTTGTGACCTGTTGCCACAAGAAAAGGGCAACCAGTGAAGAACAAACACCATTGTAAATACAACCCATATTTATGTTTATTTATTTTCCCATTTGTACTTTAACTATTTGCACATCGTTACAACACTGTATATATACATAATATGACATTTGAAATGTCTTTATTCTTATGAAACTTCTGAGTGTAATGTTTACTGTTAATATTTATTGTTTATCTACTTCACTTGCTTTGGCAATGTTAACATACGTTTGCCATGCCAATAAAGCCCTTAAATTGAAATTGACATTGAAATTGAATTGAGAGAGAGAGACAGAGAGACAGAGAGAGAGAGACAGAGAGACAGAGAGAGACAGAGAGAGAGAGAGAGAGAGAGAGAGAGAGAGAGAGAGAGAGACAGAGAGAGAGAGAGACGAGAGAGAGAGAGAGAGAGACAGAGAGAGAGAGAGAGAGAGAGAGAGAGAGAGAGAGCAGAGAGAGAGAGAGGAGAGAGAGAGAGAGAGGGAGACAGAGAGAGACAGAGAGAGCGAGGGAGAGAGAGAGAGAGAGAGAGAGAGAGAGAGAGAGAGAGAGAGAGAGAGAGAGAGAGAGAAGTGAGTGAGAGAGAGAGAGAGAGGAGACAGAGAGACAGAGAGAGAGACAGAGACAGAGAGACAGAGAGACAGAGAGACAGAGAGACAGAGAGACAGAGAGACAGAGAGACTGAGAGACTGAGAGACTGAGAGACTGAGAGACTGAGAGACTGAGAGACTGAGAGACTGAGAGACAGAGAGACAGAGAGACAGAGAGAGCGAGAGAGAGATAGAGAAATAGAGAGACACACACACAGAAAAGAGATCACAGAAAGACAGATTAACAGTTTCTAGGGGGGCTGAAGCATTATGGAGACATTTCACAACAAGACAGTCAGTACAGATATTACAGACAAGCTAATTCACATAGCACTGTATGAAGTTCAAGTTCAAAGCTGAAGTCAGCAACCTGTTTACAAAGGGCTTAGTCCTAACTGGACTATTCAACAAATCTCCAACTGACATCATGACTCCTTTACCTCGATGCATTGCTTGATCCAGAAGTGGCTGCTCATGGCCTCCCAGTTCTCAGAGCAGCAGATGTAGAGAAGCCTCTCGTAGACATGTCTCTTCATGGACAGGTCAAACACCTCACAGAACTTAGCCCTGATCAGAGGCTGGGCGCAACGCAGCTCCGACAGGAAGGCCGGCTCCAACTTTGACATGATGTCACTTCCTGAGAGACTCTCGTCCCTGATTGGACAAAGAGGGTTGAAATCTATTTGTGTGACCATTCTTTATATCTAATGAAAAATGGTTTACAACTGCAACTTCATTCTCTAACACAGAATTTCATGCTAACGCATTTCGGAGCAAGCTCCTTCATAAGAATGAATATACTAAAGTAGCTAAAAGCATCATGGCAATGAGTGGAGGACAAGAGGGGATAAAGGTCATTGATGTGAAACAGGATGCAGTTACAACTAAATGTTTAAAAAAGGAACATCTTATCTTTAATGATGGGGATAATCCTGGTGGAATAGTAAAACGGTTAACAGCCCACATTAAATGCTGTGTAATAACCTTTACAATCATTTCTAGATCATTCCACAACCCTGGTGAATGGGCCTCAAGAGTCCTATTTAAAAGAACAGAGAGGAACAGAAACGTCTCTCAGCAGTGAGTTGATTATATTAAAGCTACTAAATCATCACTTATTCAGAGACATCGTTGTGGAGCAGCTGCTCTGTCGTTCTGTTATCTTTATGTGATGTGGACAGTGATGCGTCAATCATGGTTTTACTGCTTGTTTAAAGTCATGTGACTTACAGAGCAGATGTCTGTGAACAGGCAGAATGGGGAAGGGGATGGGGCAAGCTTTGAGGACTGAAGGAGAGGGACGGGGGAGTGGTTGAAGGAGAGGGACGGGGGAGTGGTTGAAGGAGAGGGACGGGGGAGTGGTTAAAGGAGAGGGACGGGGGAGTGGTTGAAGGAGAGGGACGGGGGAGTGGTTGAAGACCACTGGAAGACCCCTAAACCCAACCCCCATCATTCTCTCCACCCCATCCCCCCCACTCTCTTTCTCTTCCTCCCTCTCGATAGATGGAGTGGTGGTGGTATGGAATACTACCTCTCTCCACCCCCTCCCTCTCGATAGATGAATAGTAGTGTGGCGGTGACCTGGCATACTCCTCTCTCCCCCCTCTCTCTACCCCCATCCCCTCCTCTCCCTCCCCCTCGATGGATGAAGAAGCGTAGTGACGCCCCGTATACTTGCCCTGCATATTTGTCCAGGTGAATAATGGGGGTAATTACCTGCAGACATAATTAACGAGGTCCAGGAACTGGCCGTTTCACTCAAGGTCATCAGGGAAACGCTTCTCAATATAGGTCATCATCTTCACCAGCAGAATAGACTTCTCACAAAGATTGGGCATCTGCGGATGGAGAGAGGGACAGAGGGAACGAGAGAGATGGAGGAGAGGAGAGAGGGAGAGAGAGCAGATTGATTCAGTTAATGTATCTTTAGTGCATCTGGAGGGGCCCCCTCACTCTGTCTCTCAGCTGGACTCTACTCTGAATAAATGCCTAATCAGAGCAAAGACACCTGTGTAGGTTTGTGCTTCCTGGTTCCCAGATTGCTTTGCTGGCTAGTTGTTCTTACACAGATCATTAGCAGAGTAAGTCCTGGGTTTTCAGTGTTTGCTGCCACAGGTAACAAGCCATGTAAAACAGACTGGTCCTCTCACCTGGTTGGCTGCCATGGGGGAGTTGTTCTTCACCCACTCCTCCACGATCTTGACGATGGCGCGGAGGATCTTGGCGTCGGGCGACTTATTGATGAGCGACGTGAGGATGACCTGGATGAAGTTCTTCCTCATCTCCATGGACATGACGGACAAACGACTCCTCACCAGGTCCAGAGACAGCATCACTAGTTCACTAGTCACTGTGGGGAGAGGTCAGGGGTTAGAGGTCATGATGGACAGACAAGTCTTCACCAGGTCCAGAGACAGCATCACCAACTCACTGGTCATTGTGGGGAGAGGTCAGGGGTTAGAGGTCAAGACATACAATGTCAATTAACTTTATTACATTCACTACAAGGTGAGTGTAAATGAGTGTTTGTGTGTTCCTTGATAGTGAACATAGAGGTAATTAGAGAGCCATTTAAAGGCCTGATAGCATCTCACTATCATTACCAGGCTTAGGAAGAGCAGGGCTCAATGGCTATGGCCAACAGTAAACACTGAATGCAGTCTCACTGTAGCAGCACCCAGTGTCCACACTATAACACAGCAAGAACAAACTTTCAGAAAATGTACGACACTAAACAGGAGGCCCACCTAACCTTTGGAGAAACAGTGCAAGGTAAAAGGGCTGTTTGTCTCAGCCAGGGGAATCTCTCTGCATCTACAACCCAGGAGGGGAACCAGAGCCCTGTTTGTCTCAGCCAGAGGAATCTCTCTGCATCTACGACCCAGGAGGGGAACCAGAGCCCTGTTTGTCTCAGCCAGAGGAATCTCTCTGCATCTACGACCCAGACGGGAACCAGAGCTGTGGTACATTCCCAGTGAGACCTGTCTATCAGCCCAGTGGATCTGCCGGACCTTACAGCCATTCACACTGATACAGGGGCTTCTGTATGGGCCAGACAGACCTGAGATATCTGAGCTCTGGGTCCTGAGGGGGAGGTGCCTGGGACACTCTCATTGTGATTTGACTGCTACACTCATCTCTCAGTGTCGCACACAAAGATTTTGGGAATTCCGACTGTTTGCAGACAGTGCTAAGGTCAGCCCTTTGATAAGGCCAACTAAGAGACACTGTAGTGTAGGACTGGGACTGGGAGAGCACTAATGGCTGATGACTGGAGGAAATGGAGCAGAGAGCTGGGCAGTGTTAGAGGTAACCTGATCCCATCCCACCTGGGCTGCTGGGGCTGGGGAACACATCTACTGGGAGAACTGGCACTGGTAGTATGTGGGAGGACTCCAGAGTGCGACCATTTAGTCACATTTTGAATTTAGTAAAAGGATGCAAGTTGAGGATGCAACGACGTGAGTCCTTCTTACGGAATTCCGATGCGCACTTTGAAGATGTTAGAATAACTATCCACATTTACTTTTCCTCAGCCAACAAGACATAGGACGATAGATCCCAAATTCATGCAACCAGTAGGCTACATTATATATATTTTTATAGCAATGAGTCTGATGCAACAGATCAGAACGTTTATCTTAAAATGTTATCAACTATTATTTCTTGACATTATAAGCTCAACAATGCGCACAATGCAGTAAGTTGCACTCGAATCTTCGTTCCAATTAGCGGAAAACACCTGTTGTCAAAAGCACACCGCACATGGGACAGAGATGAAAGTTAGAAATGTAGAAAGAGGGGTGATCTAGAGACATGGGTTGCTAATATGACTAGGATTGTGCCTTTGGCTACTGGACAATTAAATACATTTGAGAGAAATAAAATGTGAGTGCAGGGTTATACATGAATTATCTAAGATGATCCTTTTGAGCGCTGTCCATTTCACTCTATTTAGTAGAGAGAAGGAGAATGGGAGAGCGAGGGAGGAGCGAGGGAGGAGAGAAGAAAGAGATAGAAAGATGATTTGGACTCGTGTGTGTATGTGTGTGTGTGTGTGTGTGTGTGTGTGTGTGTGTGTGTCAATGACAAGATAAAAGACCCTTTGGACTAATGTGTAATAATAACTAAGGTGACTCAGTTCATGAGGCTCTGGTGGAAGTTAAAAAGTATTGATTCAGCACTGTAGGAGCAGAATAAGGCCTAGTCTCTAGTGTGTTTCAGATAGGTGTGTATGTGTGTGTGTGTGTGTGTGTGTGTGTGTGTGTGTGTGTGTGTGTGTGTGTGTGTGTGTGTGTGTGTGTGTGTGTGTGTGTGTGTGTGTGTGTGTGTGATGATGAATGACCATGTGATTTACAGCTCTGTTCATTAGTCTGGATAAGAGTGCTAGGCATGTACAGTTCAGTCTCAAGAGGGAGAGGACACACATCCCTGAGGTAAGGTTGGGCCTCAGTTTGAGGGGGGCTGCAGTGATCCACAGAGAGAAAAACAATCATTGTCAGACATTTGGGAAAGCACTCAGATAAGCTCGTCTCAGGAAGCTTCTGAATAGGGAGGAGGAGTGGTGGAGGAGATGGAGGGATGGGTGGAGGAGGAGATGGAGGGATGGGTGGAGGAGGAGATGGAGAGAGGGTGGAGGAGGAGATGGAGGGATGGGTGGAGGAGGAAATGGGGGGATGGGTGGAGGAGGAGATGGAGGGATGGGTGGAGGAGGAGATGGAGGAAGGAGATGGAGGGATGGGTGGAGGAGGAGATGGAGGGATGGGTGGAGGAGGAGATGGAGGGATGGGTGGAGGAGGAGATGGAGGGATGGGTGGAGGAGGAGATGGAGGGATGGGTGGAGGAGGAGATGGAGGGATGGGTGGAGGAGGAGATGGAGGAAGGAGATGGAGGGATGGGTGGAGGAGGAGATGGAGGGATGGGTGGAGGAGGAGATGGAGGGATGGGTGGAGGAGGAGATGGAGGAGGGGATGGAGGGATGGGTGGAGGAGGAGATGGAGGGATGGGTGGAGGAGGAGATGGAGGGATGGGTGGAGGAGGAGATGGAGGAGGGGATGGAGGGATGGGTGGAGGAGGGAGGAGGGGAAGTCCGTGGACTTACTTTACTTATCTCTACTACACTGAGTAGTAATGAATGAACTGATGAGAGACAAAGGAAGTCAAATAGGAAGACAGACTGGAACTGAGGAGCTGAGGAAAACTGACTGAAGGTGAAATCCCAGGAGGGAACTTTGCAAGAACACACTAGAATAACTCACTCGTTGAGAAGACAACAGCTATTCATGTTGATGTAAGTGGATGTGAGTATTTCAAATAATTTCTAGAGCCATGACGAGGCCCAGAAGAGGAGCATGTACTCCCAAAATAAAGAACTAGATCTGTGAAGCCGTACCACAGTCATGAGGAATTTGTCAAACCGCTGTAGTTGGAGCTCAGCTCTGGGCCACATGTCAGGACGGAGGGCAGTCTTCATCAGGCTGACACACCGACGGGACAGGAGATCACCTGGAGACCCCGTCACGTTGGCACTGTCATTCACCTGGAGGGAGGAAGGAGACATCATCATATTTACATTTAAGTCATTTAGCAGATGCTCTTATCCAGAGCGACTTACAGTTAGTGAATGCATACATGTTTTTTATTTTTTTATTTTTTCATACTGGCCCCCCGTGGGAAACGAACCCACATCCCTGCCGGCCAAACCCTCCCCGACCTTAGACCAATTGTGCGTCGCCCATGGGTCTCCCGGTCGCGGCCAGCTGCGACAGAGCCTGGACTCGAACCAGGATCTCTAGTGGCACAGCTAGCACTGCAATGCAGTGCCTTAGACCACTGCGCCACTCGGGAGTATTCATCATCATTATCAGGTTAAGGGTCATCATGCCTAGTGAAAAACATCAGCTGGTTCACAGTGTCGGACGGTTGTAATGTAAGCGCTCTAATTAAAACACATTCACAGTATCAGACGGTTGTAATGTAAGCACTCTAATTAAAACACATTCACAGTATCAGACGGTTGTAATGTAAGCACTCTAATTAAAACACATTCACAGTATCAGACGGTTGTAATGTAGGCACTAATTAAAACACATTCACAGTGTCAGACGGTTGTAATGTAAGCGCTCTAATTAAATCAAATCAAATCAAATTTTATTGGCCACATGCGCCGAATACAACAGGTGCAGACATTACAGTGAAATGCTTACTTACAGCCCTTAACCAACAGTGCATTTATTTTTTAATAAAAAAGTAAAATATAACAACAACAAAGAAGTGTTGAGAAAAAAAGAGCAGAAGTAAAATAAAATAACAGTAGGGAGGCTATATATACAGGGGGGTACCGGTGCAGAGTCAATGTGCGGGGGCACCGGCTAGTTGAGGTAGTTGAAGTAATATGTACATGTGGGTAGAGTTAAAGTGACTATGCATAAATAATTAACAGAGTAGCAGCAGCGTAAAAAGATGGGGTGGAGGGTGGGGGTGGGGGGGCAGTGCAAATAGTCCAGGTAGCCATAATTAGCTGTTCAGGAGTCTTATGGCTTGGGGGTAGAAGCTGTTGAGAAGACTTTTGGACCTAGACTTGGCGCTCCGGTACCACTTGCCGTGTGGTAGCAGAGAGAACAGTCTATGACTAGGGTGGCTGGAGTCTTTGACAATTTTGAGGGCCTTCCTCTGACACCGCCTGGTATAGAGGTCCTGGATGGCAGGAAGCTTGGCCCCAGTGATGTACTGGGCCATACGCACTACCCTCTGTAGTGCCTTGCGGTCGGAGGCCGAGCAGTTGCCATACCAGGTGGTGATGCAACCAGTCAGGATGGTGCAGCTGTAGAATTTTTTGAGGATCTGAGGACCCATGCCAAATCTTTTCAGTCTCCTGAGGGGGAATAGGCTTTGTCGTGCCCTCTTCACGACTGTCTTGGTGTGTTTGGACCATGATAGTTAGTTGGTGATGTGGACACCAAGGAACTTGAAGCTCTCAACCTGTTCCACTACAGCCCCGTCGATGAGAATGGGGGCGTGTTCAGTCCTCTTTTTTTTCCAGTAGTCCACAATCATCTCCTTTGTCTTGGTCACGCTGAGGGAAAGGTTGTTATCCTGGCACCACACGGCCAGGTCTCTGACCTCCTCCCAATAGGCTGTCTCATCGTTGTCGGTGATCAGGCCTATCACTGTTGTGTCGTCTGCAAACTTAATGATGGTGTTGGAGTCGTGCCTGGCCATGCAGTCATGGGTGAACAGGGAATACAGGAGGGGACTGAGCACGCACCCCTGAGGGGCCCCCGTGTTGAGGATCAGTGTGGCAGATGTGTTGTTACCTACCCTTAGCACCAGGGGGCGGCCCGTCAGGAAGTCCAGGATCCAGTTGCAGAGGGAGGTGTTTAGTCCCAGGATCCTTAGCTTAGTGATGAGCTTTGAGGGCACTATGGTGTTGAATGCTGAGCTGTAGTCAATGAATAGCATTCTCACGTAGGTGTTCCTCTTGTCCAGGTGGGAAAGGGCAGTGTGGAGTGCAATAGAGATTGCATCATCTGTGGATCTGTTGGGGCGGTATGCAAATTGGAGTGGGTCTAGGGTTTCTGGGATAATGGTGTTGATGTGAGCCATGACCAGCCTTTCAAAGCACTTCATGGCTACAGACGTCAGTGCTACGGGTCGGTAGTCATTTAGGCAGGTTATCTTAGTGTCCTTGGGCACGGGGACTATGTTGGTCTGCTTGAAACATGTTGGTATTACAGACTCAGTCAGGGACAGATTGAAAATGTCAGTGAAGACACTTGCCAGTTGGTCAGCACATGCTCGGAGTACACGTCCTGGTAATCCGTCTGGCCCTGCGGCCTTGTGAATGTTGACCTGCTTAAAAGTCTTACTCACATTGGCTACGGGGAGCGTGATCACATAGTCATCCGGAACAGCTGGTGCTCTCATGCATGTTTCAGTGTTGCTTGCCTCGAAGCGAGCATAGAAGTGGTTTAGCTTGTCTAGAAGTATTGTGTCACTGGGCAGCTCGCGGCTGTGCTTCCCTTTGTAGTCTGTAATAGTTTTCAAGCCCTGCCACATCCGATGAGCGTCAGAGCCAGTGTAGTACGATTCAATCTTAGTCCTGTATTGACTCTTTGCCTGTTTGATGGTTCGTCGGAGGGCATAGCGGGATTTCTAATAAGCGTCCGGGTTAGAGTCCCGCTCCTTGAAAGCGGCAGCTCTACCCTTTAGCTCAGTGCGGATGTTGCCTGTAATCCATGGCTTCTGGTTGGGGTATTTACGTACGGTCACTGTGGGGACGACGTCATCGATGCACTTATTGAAGAAGCCAGTGACTGATGTGGTGTACTCCTCAATGCTATCTGAAGAATCCTGGAACATGTTCCAGTCTGTGCTAGCAAAACAGTCCTGTAGCTTAGTATCTGCGTCATCTGACCACTATTTTATTAACCGAGTCACTGGTGCTTCCTGCTTTAGTTTTTGCTTATAAGCAGGAATCAGGAGGATAGAGTTATGTTCAGATTTGCCAAATGGAGGGCGAGGGAGTACTTTGTATGTGTCTCTGTGTGTGGAGTAAAGGTGCTAGAGTTTTTTTTCCTCTGGTTGCACATTTAACATGCTGGTAGAAATTAGGTAGAACGGATTTAAGTTTCCCTGCATTAAAGTCCCCGGCCACTAGGAGCGTTGCCTCTGGATGAGCGTTTTCCTGTTCACTTATGGCCTTATACAGCTCATTCAGCGCAATCTTAATGCCAGCATTGGTTTGTGGTGGTAAATAGACAGCTATGAAAAATATAGATGAAAACTCTCTTGGTAAATAGTGTGGTCTACAGCTTATCATAAGATACTCTACCTCAGGCGAGCAAAACCTTGAGACTTCCTTAGTATTTGATTTTGTGCACCAGCTGTTGTTTACAAATATACACAGACCGCCACCCCTTGTCTTACCGGAGTCAGCCGTTCTATCCTGC
Source organism: Coregonus clupeaformis (assembly GCF_020615455.1). Classification (NCBI taxonomy): domain Eukaryota; kingdom Metazoa; phylum Chordata; class Actinopteri; order Salmoniformes; family Salmonidae; genus Coregonus; species Coregonus clupeaformis. The sequence goes on from NC_059192.1 coordinate 76,119,016, forward strand.
CGATGTAGCGTATAGCCCGCTAGCTGTATGTTGTCCATGTCGTCGTTCAGCCACGACTCAGTGAAACACATTCACAGTGTCAGACAGTTGTAATGTAAGCGCTCTAATTAAAACACATTCACAGTGTCAGACGGTTGTAATGTAAGCGCTCTAATTAAAACACATTGAGAGTCAGACGGTTGTAATGTAAGCTCTCTAATTAAAACACATTCACAGTGTCAGACGGTTGTAATGTAAGCGCTCTAATTATAACACATTCACAGTGTAAGACGGTTGTAATGTAAGCGCTCTAATTAAAACACATTGAGTAAGACGGTTGTAATATAAGCACTCTAATTAAAACACATTCACAGTGTCAGGCGGTTGTAATGTAGGCACTAATTAAAACACATTCACAGTGTCAGACGGTTGTAATGTAAGCGCTCTAATTAAAACACATTCACAGAGACGGATAAACAATGACGAGGAGGTGGTGACATTATACCGCAGTTCTATTTCAGGTAAAGCACACAGAACCAGAACCAAGGACATGTCCCTCACTGCAAGTCCAGGGCTGAACATCTGCTGCTGCTGCCGAGGTTTACTGACTGTGACGCAGTGACCAGCGGCGGGTGTGTATGGTACCAGGGGCACTGTGCAACAAAGGTGATCATGAGAAAGGTGTGTGTTACCTGGCAGGCGATGCGGATGAGGAAGTTGACCACAGTGTCAGTGTGTTGTTTCTCCAGTGGCTTGGTGATGAGGGTCTCTGTTACTACACACACACACACACACACACACACACACACACACACACACACACACACACACACACACACACACACACAGGGGACAGGGTGGGAACAGACACACACACACACACACACACACACACACACACACACACACACACACACACACACAGGGGACAGGGTGGGAACAGACACACACACACACACACACACACACACACACACACACACACACAAGGTAAGACCAAACACACACACAGGGAACATGGTGAGACCACACACACACACACACATACCTACACACACACACAAACACTCACACAGGGTGAGACCAAACACACACACACACACCTACACACACACACACAGGAGACAGGGTGAGACCACACACACACACACTCACACACAGGGGACAGGGTGAGACCAAACACACACACACACAAACACACACACACACACACACACACACACAGGGGCACACACACACACACACACACACACACACACACACACACACACACACACACACACACACACACACACAGGGGACAGGGTGAGACCAAACACACACACACATACACACCTACACACACACTCACACACAGGGGACAGGGTGAGACCAAACACACACACACACACACACACACACACAGGGGACAGGGTGAGACCAAACACACACACGCAAATTCCACCTAGCCAATCAGAAGGCAAGGTGGAGTAGTTACCATATTGCTTATACCAACAGTAGACCCATCAGGGTTTCCTGACCATGTGACCAGATATATTGAGGTAATCTGAAGAGATTTCACCCCATGCTTCCTGAAGCACCTCCCACAAATTGGATTGGCTTGATGGGCACTTCTTACGTAGCATACGGTCAAGCTGCTCACACAACAGCTCAATAGGGTTGAGATCCGGTGACTGTGCTGGCCACTCCATTATAGACAGAATACCAGCTGACTTCTTCCTTAAATAGTTATTGCATAGTTTGGAGCTGTGCTTTGGGTCATTGTCCTGTTGTAGGAGGAAATTGGCTCCAATCAAGCGCTGTCCACAGGGTATGGCATGGCGTTACAAAATGGAGTGATAGCCTTCCTTCTTCAAGATCCCTTTTACCCTGTACAAATCTCCCACTTTACCACCACCAAAGCACCCCCAGACCATCACATTGCCTCAACCATAATTGACAGATGGCATCAAGCACTCCTCCAGCATTGTCACGGTTTCGGCCGAGGCTGCCTCTCTTCCTTGCTCGGGCAGGCTTCGGCGGTCGTCGTCTCCGGAGTATTAGCTGCCACCGTTGTATGTTTCGATGTTCGTTTGGTTTTGTCTTGATTTTGTACACCTGTTATCGTTTAGCGTTCATTATTGTCCTATAAGTTCTCGTTGTGTTTGTCATGTGTTGTGTGTGATTGAACTTGCTGTCGTGTATGTCTGTGCTTCGTTCGCTCCTCTGTGTTGGAGAGGTTCTTGCACGTGTTTGTGCGTTATTGTTATTTTTTGTTTGATGTTACGCCTGTGTGCGTAATCGCTCGTATCCAAGCTCTTTTGACTCGTTTTGAGTTTTGGTTCACTAAAGTCTATTGGACTAAGTTCCTGCGTCCTGCGCTTGATTCCTGCACCACACCTTCACAGCACACCTTCTGACAGAATCACACACCCGAAGATGGAATCAGCAGGAGCCGCAGCAGCACCTGAGTCTCTGGAGGAGCGGATCCGCGAGCAGAACGACCAGATCCTTCGTATCGGGACCGCCCTTCAGGACGTGATCAACACGCTTCAACGCTGGGAGACCAGAGGGACACCCACACCTCCACCTTCCATGCCATCACCACCGGCCAGTCAGCCCATACAAGCTCCGGAACCCAGGGGAATTCGGCTCTCGCTCCCGAGGGCATATGATGGGACCGCTGCCGGGTGTCAGGGCTTCCTTCTACAGGTGGAGCTATACCTGGCCACCGTACACCCGGAGCCCTCGGGACACGAGAGCGTGTCCGCCCTCATCTCCTGTCTCACCGGCAAGGCGTTGGAATGGGCCAACGCCGAGTGGAGGAGAATAGACGCCTCCACTATCACCTACTCAGAGTTCTCCCGCCGCTTCAGGGCTGTGTTTGACCATCCACCTGAGGGGAAAGCGGCGGCGGAGCGTCTATTCTACCACCGGCAGGGGAGGAGGAGCGCCCAGGAGTTCGCTTTAGAATTCCGAACTCTAGCGGCGGATGCAGGGTGGAATGAGCGGGCCCTCATCGATCACTACCGCTGTAGTCTACGAGAGGACGTCCGTCGGGAGCTGGCCTGCAGGGATACCAGCCTCACTTTCGATCAGTTAGTAGATATGTCCATCAGGCTGGACACCCTGCTGGCTACCCGCGGACGTTCCGAGGGGGGTCCGTCCATTCCATCCTCCAGCACCTCCGAGCCGAGCCCTATGGAGCTCGGGGGTGCTGGCGCTAGAGAGGAGGGGTCGGAGCACGAGGGGGGCCGTCCCCTGCACCAACTGTGGCCGTGGAGGACACACCGCGGCTAGGTGCTGGGGAGGGTCTCCTAGGGGAGAAGACGACAGGCTCCGCACTGGGGAGTCCTTCCAGGTGAGTAGGCGCCCCACTTACCCAGAGCTCTCTGTTGCGCACTTCTGTATACCTGTGCGATTTCCACAGGTTGCACCTCATTCCCAGCATAAGGCGCTAGTAGATTCAGGCGCGGCTGGGAATTTTGTTGATAGTAAATTTTGTTTAGAATTAGGGATTCCCCTTCTTCCTGTTGACGTCCCATTCCCGTTCATGCCCTAGATAGCCGTCCGTTGGGATCGGGCTTGATCAGGGAAGTCACAGCACCACTTAGGATGTGTACGCAGGGGGTCATGAGGAGATTATCCAGCTATATCTGATCGACTCTCCTGCGTATCCGGTGGTGCTGGGAATGCCCTGGTTGAGTATCCATAATCCATCTATTTCGTGGCAGGAGAGGGCTCTGATGGAGTGGTCTGCCCAGTGTGTGGGGCGATGTTTAGGTGTTTCCGTAGGGGCTACCTCGGTGGAGAGTCCAAACCAGCTGCCCGCATTGCACATTCCCCAAGAGTATGAGGATTTGGCTATTGTGCTCAGTAAGTCGAGGGCGACGCAGTTACCTCCTCATAGGCAGGGAGATTGTGCGATAGACCTCCAGGCAGGAGCTGCGCTCCCACGGAGCCATGTGTATCCTCTGTCTCAAGAGGAGAAGAGAGCTATGGAGACTTACATAGACGAATCTCTGAGACAAGGATACATACGGCCATCCACTTCCCCTGCGTCCTCGAGTTTCTTTTTTGTGAAGAAGAAGGATGGAGGGTTACGCCCGTGCATTGATTACCGTAGTCTCAATCAGATCACGGTGAAGTACAGTTATCCACTTCCGCTGATTGCGACCATGACGAAGTCATTGCACGGGGCGCGTTTTTTCACAAAATTAGATCTCAGGAGCGCTTACAACTTGGTACGCATTAGAGAGAGCGATGAATGGAAGACAGCGTTTAGTACCACCTCGGGTCATTACGAGTATCTTGTCATGCCATACGGGTTGATGAACGCTCCTTCAGTTTTCCAATCATTCGTGGATGAGATCTTCAGGGACATGCAGGGGCAGGGGGTGGTCGTGTACATAGATGACATTCTTGTGTACTCATCTACCCGAGTCGAGCATGTGGCCCTGGTGCGCCGAGTGTTGAGGAGGCTGTTGGAGCACGACCTGTATGTCAAGGCAGAGAAATGTATGTTTTTCCAGGAGTCGATCCCCTTTTTTGGTTATCAGTTGTCTGCGTCAGGGGTGAAGATGGAAGTTGACCGGGTGTCAGCCGTAAGTAATTGGCAGACTCCAACCACTGTTAAAGAGGTGCAGCAGTTTTTGGGGTTTGCAAATTACTACCGGAGGTTTATCCGGGGTTTTGGACAGGTGGCAGCTCCCATAACGTCTCTTTTGAAGGGGGGTCCGGTGCGTTTGCAGTGGTCAGCCGAGGCGGACAGGGCTTTTGGGAGACTGAAGGACCTGTTTACTTGGCTCGGTGCTGGCGCATCCGGATCCCGCTTTACCATTTCAGGTAGAGGTGGAGCGCGTCAGAGGCCGGTATAGGGGCCGTGCTTTCGCAACGGTCCGGCACGCCACCTAAACTCCGCCCCTGTGCCTTTTATTCCAAAAAGCTCAGTCCGGCGGAGCGAAATTATGACGTAGGGGACAGGGAGCTGTTAGCCGTGGTACAGGCCCTAAAGGTGTGGAGGCATTGGCTTGAGGGGGCTCAACACCCTTTTCTCATTTTGACTGACCACCGTAACCTGGAGTACATCCGGGCAGCTAGGAGACTGAACCCTCGCCAGGCGCGGTGGAAGATGTTTTTGGCCCGGTTCGTATTTAAGATCACGTACATCCCTGGGTCACAGAACGGTAAGGCAGACGCACTGTCTCGGCGGTATGACACGGAGGAGAGGTCCGTGGAGCCCACTCCCATACTGCCGGAGTCTTGTCTGGTGGCACCGGTAGTGTGGGAGGTCGATGCTGAAATCGAGCGGGCGTTGCGACCGACCCTAGTCCTCCTCAATGCCCGGAGGGTCGGACGTACGTCCCGCCCGAGGTTCGGGATCGATTGATATATTGGGCTCACACGTCACCCTCCTCTGGACATCCTGGTATTGGCCGGACAGTGCACTGCCTTAGTGCTAAGTACTGGTGGCCCACGTTAGCCAGGGATGTGAGGGTTTATGTCTCCTCCTGCTCGGTGTGCGCCCAGTGTAAGGCGCCTAGACATCAAATCAAAAAAAAAATCAAATCAAATCAAATCAAATTTATTGGTCACATGCGCCGAATACAACAAGTGCAGACATTACAGTGAAATGCTTACTTACAGCCCTTAACCAACAGTGCGTTTATTTTAAACAAAAAAAGTAAGAATAAAACAACAAAAAAAAAAAAAAAAGTGTTGAGAAAAACAAAGAGCAGAAGTAAAATAAAGTGACAGTAGGGAGGCTATATATACAGGGGGGTAACGGTGCAGAGTCAATGTGCGGGGGCACCGGCTAGTTGAGGTAGTTGAGGTAATATGTACATGTGGGTAGAGTTAAAGTGACTATGCATAAATACTTAACAGAGTAGCAGCAGCGTAAAAAGGATGGGGGTGGGGGGGCAGTGCAAATAGTCCGGGTAGCCATGATTAGCTGTTCAGGAGTCTTATGGCTTGTGGGTAGAAGCTGTTGAGAAGTCTTTTGGACCTAGACTTGGCACTCGGTACCGCTTGCCGTGCGGTAGCAGAGAGAACAGTCTATGACTAGGGTGGCTGGAGTCTTTGACAATTTTGAGGGCCTTCCTCTGACACCGCCTGGTATAGAGGTCTTGGATGGCAGGGAGCTTTGCCCCAGTGATGTACTGGGCCGTACGCACTACCCTCTGTAGTGCCTTGCGGTCAGAGGCCAAGCAGTTGCCATACCAGGCGGTGATGCAACCAGTCAGGATGCTCTCGATGGTGCAGCTGTAGAATTTTTTGAGGATCTGAGGACCCATGCCAAATCTTTTTAGTCTCCTGAGGGGGAATAGGCTTTGTCGTGCCCTCTTCACGACTGTCTTGGTGTGCTTGGACCATGATAGTTCGTTGGTGATGTGGACACCAAGGAACTTGAAGCTCTCAACCTGTTCCACTACAGCCCCCGTCGATGAGAATGGGGGGCGTGCTCAGTCCTCTTTTTTTTCCTGTAGTCCACAATCATCTCCTTTGTCTTGGTCACGTTGAGGGAGAGGTTGTTGTCCTGGCACCACACGGCCAGATCTCTGACCTCCTCCCTAGGCTGTCTCATCGTTGTCGGTGATCAGGCCTACCACTGTTGTGTCGTCGGCAAACTTAATGATGGTGTTGGAGTCGTGCCTGGCCATGCAGTCATGGGTGAACAGAGAGTACAGGAGGGGACTGAGCACGCACCCTGAGGGGCCCCCGTGTTGAGGATCAGTGTGGCAGATGTGTTGTTACCTACCCTTACCACCTGGGGGCGGCCCGTCAGGAAGTCCAGGATCCAGTTGCAGAGGGAGGTGTTTAGTCCCAGGATCCTTAGCTTAGTGATGAGCTTAGAGGGCACTATGGTGTTGAATGCTGAGCTGTAGTCAATGAATAGCATTCTCACGTAGGTGTTCCTCTTGTCCAGGTGGGAAAGGGCAGTGTGGAGTGCGATAGAGATTGCATCATCTGTGGATCTGTTGGGGCGGTATGCAAATTGGAGTGGGTCTAGGGTTTCTGGGATTATGCTGTTGATGTGAGCCATGACCAGTCTTTCAAAGCACTTCATGGCTACAGACGTCAGTGCCACGGGTCGGTAGTCATTTAGGCAGGTTATCTTAGAGTTCTTGGGCACGGGGACTATGGTGGTCTGCTTGAAACATGTTGGTATTACAGACTCGGTCAGGGACATGTTGAAAATGTCAGTGAAGACACTTGCCAGTTGGTCAGCACATGCTCGGAGTACACGCCCTGGTAATCCGTCTGGCCCAGCGGCCTTGTGAATGTTGACTTGCTGCCTAGGGGTAAGTTGCAACCCCTGCCCGTTCCACAACGACCATGGTCTCACCTCTCGGTGGACTTCGTCACTGACCTTCCCCCCTCGCAGGGGAATACTACTATACTGGTCGTTGTGGACCGGTTCTCTAAGGCCTGTCGTTTGCTCCCTATGCCGGGCCTTCCTACTGCCCTACAGACCGCCGAAGCTCTATTCACCCACGTTTTCTGGCACTACGGGGTACCCGAGGATATTGTGTCTGATCGAGGTCCCCAGTTCACCTCCAGAGTCTGGAGAGCATTTATGGAGCGTTTGGGGGTCTCGGTGAGCCTTACCTCGGGTTACCGTCCAGAGAGTAATGGGCAGGTGGAACGTGTGGACCAGGATGTGGGTAGGTTTCTTAGATCATACTGCCAGGGCCGGCCGGAGGAGTGGGCACGGTATGTTCCCTGGGCAGAAATGGCCCAGAATTCCCTACGCCACTCCTCAACTAACCTAACCCCTTTCCAATGTGTGTTAGGTTACCAGCCGGTTCTGGCACCATGGCAGCAGAGCCAGATCGAGGCTCCTGCGGTGGATGAGTGGGTGCAGCGCTCGGAGGAGACGTGGAACGCTGCACACGTCCACCTGCAGCGGGCCATCCGTCGTCATCACCGGTGTACGCACCTGGTGATCGAGTCTGGCTCTCTACCAGAAACCTACCCCTCCGCCTGCCCTGCCGGAAGCTGGGTCGGCGGTTTGTGGGGCCGTTTAAAGTCCTGAGAAGATTGAACGAGGTGTGTTACAGATTACAACTGCCTAGTGACTATCGTATTAACCCCTCGTTCCATGTGTCTCTTCTCAGGCCGGTGGTAGCTGGTCCACTCCAGGAAGATGAGATCAGAGAGACTCCTCCGCACCCATTGGACATCGAGGGGGCACCGGCGTACACCGTGCGGTCCATCTTGGATTCGAGACGTCGGATGGGGGGTCTCCAATATCTCGTGGAGTGGGAGGGGTACGGCCCGGAGGAACGGTGCTGGGTGCCGAGGAGAGACATTTTGGACCCGTCTCTCCTGACAGAATTCCACCGTAGTCACCCGACGCGCCCTGCTCCGCGTCCTCCTGGTCGTCCCCGAGGCCGGGTCCGGCGCACGGCTGGAGCCGCGCGTCAAGGGGGGGGGGTACTGTCACGGTTTCGGCCGAGGCTGCCTCTCTTCCTTGCTCGGGCAGGCTTCAGCGGTCGTCGTCTCCGGAGTACTAGCTGCCACCGTTGTATGTTTCGATGTTCGTTTGGTTTTGTCTTGATGTTGTACACCTGTTATCGTTTAGCGTTCATTATTGTCCTATAAATTCTCGTTGTGTTTGTCATGTGTTGTGTGTGATTGAACTTGCTGTCGTGTATGTCTGTGCTTCGTTCGCTCCTCTGTGTTGGAGAGGTTCTCGCATGTGTTTGTGCGTTATTGTTATATTGTTTGATGTTACGCCTGTGTGCGTAATCGCTCGTATCCAAGCTCTTTTGACTCGTTTTGAGTTTTGGTTCACTAAAGTCTATTGGACTAAGTTCCTGCGTCCTGCGCTTGATTCCTGCACCACACCTTCACAGCACACCTTCTGACAAGCATATTTTCATTTGGTCTGTGTCTCACAAAAGTTCTTCTTTGTGATCCGAACACCTCAAACTTCGATTCGTCTGTCCATAACACTTTTTTCCAATCTTCCTCTGTCCAGTGTCTGTGTTCTTTTGCCCATCTTAAAAGTATTTAGTCAGCCACCAATTGTGCAAGTTCTCCCACTTAAAAAGATGAGAGAGGCCTGTAATTTTCATCATAGGTGCACGTCAACTATGACAGACAAATTGAGGAAAAAGAATCCAGAAAATCACATTGTAGGATTTTTTATGAATTTATTTGCGAATTATGGTGGAAAATAAGTATTTGGTCAACTACAAACAAGCAAGATTTCTGGCTCTCACAGACCTGTAACTTCTTCTTTAAGAGGCTCCTCTGTCCTCCACTCGTTACCTGTATTAATGGCACCTGTTTGAACTTGTTATCAGTATAAAAGACACCTGTCCACAACCTCAAACAGTCACACTCCAAACTCCACTATGGCCAAGACCAAAGAGCTGTCAAAGGACACCAGAAACAAAATTGTAGACCTGCACCAGGCTGGGAAGACTGAATCTGCAATAGGTAAGCAGCTTGGTTTGAAGAAATCAACTGTGGGAGCAATTATTAGGAAATGGAAGACATACAAGACCACTGATAATCTCCCTCGATCTGGGGCTCCACGCAAGATCTCACCCCGTGGGGTCAAAATGATCACAAGAACGGTGAGCAAAAATCCCAGAACCACACGGGGGGGACCTAGTGAATGACCTGCAGAGAGCTGGGACCAAAGTAACAAAGCCTACCATCAGTAACACACTACGCCGCCAGGGACTCAAATCCTGCAGTGACAGACGTGTCCCCCTGCTTAAGCCAGTACATGTCCAGGCCCGTCTGAAGTTTGCTGGAGTGCATTTGGATGATCCAGAAGAGGATTGGGAGAATGTCATATGGTCAGATGAAACCAAAATAGAACTTTTTGGTAAAAACTCAACTCGTCGTGTTTGGAGGACAAAGAATGCTGAGTTGCATCCAAAGAACACCATACCTACTGTGAAGCATGGGGGTGGAAACATCATGCTTTGGGGCTGTTTTTCTGCAAAGGGACCAGGACGACTGATCCGTGTAAAGGAAAGAATGAATGGGGCCATGTATCGTGAGATTTTGAGTGAAAACCTCCTTCCATCAGCAAGGGCATTGAAGATGAAACGTGGCTGGGTCTTTCAGCATGACAATGATCCCAAACACACCGCCCGGGCAACTTAGGAGTGGCTTCGTAAGAAGCATTTCAAGGTCCTGGAGGGGCCTAGCCAGTCTCCAGATCTCAACCCCATAGAAAATCTTTGGAGGGAGTTGAAAGTGTGTTGCCCAGCGACAGCCCCAAAACATCACTGCTCTAGAGGAGATCTGCATGGAGGAATGGGCCAAAATACCAGCAACAGTGTGTGAAAACCTTGTGAAGACTTACAGAAAATGTTTGACCTGTGTCATTGCCAACAAAGGGTATATAACAAAGTATTGAGAAACTTTTGTTATTGACCAAATACTTATTTTCCACCATAATATGCAAATAAATTCATAAAAAATCCTACAATGTGATTTTCTGGATTTATTTTTCTCATAGTTGATGGGTACCTATGATGAAAATTACAGGCCTCTTATCTTTTTAAGTGGGAGAACTTGCACAATTGGTGGCTGACTAAATACTTTTTTTCCCCACTGTACCTTCAAACTCAGTGCCTCTTTGCTCGACATCAGTGGAAAATCAAAAGAAATCAGCGAAGACCTCAGAAAAAGAATTGTAGACCTCCACAAGTCTGGTTCATCCTTGGGAGCAATTTCCAAACGCCTGAAGGTACCACATTCATCAGTATAAACAATAGTACGCAAGTATAAACACCATGGGACCATGCAGCCATCATACCGCTCAGGAAGGAGACGAGTTCTGTCTCTTAGAGATGAACGTACTTTGGTGCGAAAAGTGCAAATCAGTCCCAGAACAACAGCAAAGGACCTTGTATCTATATCCACAGTAAAACGAGTCCTACATCAACATAACCTGAAAGGCCGCTCAGCAAGGAAGAAGCCACTGCTCCAAAACCGCCATAAAAAAGCCAGACTACGGTTTGCAACTGCACATGGGGACAAAGATCGTACTTTTTTGAGAAATGTCCTCTGGTCTGATGAAACAAAAATAGAACTGTTTGGCCATAAAGACCATCATTATGTTTGGAGGAAAAAGGGGAAGGCTTGCAAGCCAAAGAACACCATCCCAACCGTGAAGCACGGGGGTGGCAGCATCATGCTGTGGGGGTGCTTTGCTGCAGGAGGGACTGGTGCACTTCACAAAATAGATGGTATCATGAGGAAGGAAAATTATGTGGATATATTGACGCAACATCTCAAGACATCAGTCAGGAAGTTAAAGCTTGGTTGCAAATGGGTCTTCCAAATGGACAATGACCCCAGCATACTTCCAAAGTTGTGGCAAAAAGGCTTAAGGACAACAAAGTCAAGGTATTGGAGTGGCCATCACAAAGCCCTGACATTAATCCTATAGAACATTTGTGGGCAGAACTGAAAAAGCGTGTGCGAGCAAGGAGGACTACAAACCTGACTCAGTTACACCAGCTTTGTCAGGAGGAATGGGCCACAATTCACCCAACTTATTGTGGGAAGCTTGTGGAAGGCTACCCGAAATGTTTGACCCAAGTTTAACAATTTAAAGGCAATGCTACCAAATACTAATTGAGTGTATGTAAACTTCTGACCCACTGGGAATGTGATGAAAGAAATAAAAGCTGAAATAAATCATTCTCTCTACTATTATTCTGACATTTGACATTCTTAACCCTCCCGTTGTCCTAGGGTCAAAATGACCCGCAACTGTGTTGAACCAACTTTATTTAATTTGTATATTTTTGGGATCATTTGTGAGAAGGAGGCAGTGAGACTTTAAAGAAAGTATCACTGCCTCCTTCTCACAAATGATCCAAAAAATATAAAAATTAAATAAAGTTGGTTCAACACAGTGGCGGGTCATTTTGACCCTAGGACAACGGGAGGGTTAAAATAAAGTGGTGATCCTAACTGAACTAAGACAGGGAATTTTTACTAGGATTAAATGTCAGGAATTGTGAAAAACTGAGTTTAAATGTATTTGGCTTAGGTGTATGTAAACTTCCAACTTCAACTGTATATATATATATATATATATTTGCGAATAAAAATATATGGGTGACTGGAAGTGATGCAGACAATTACATTGATGGAAGTTATAATCTATCTGCAATATTAAAGCTGATCTACCCCCTAAAAAAAGTATAATAATACACAATATATTAATGACAAACATCCTGCAACAATATATTAATGACAAACAACCTGCCACAATATATTAATGACAAACAACCTGCCACAATATATTAATGACAAACAACCTGCCACAATATATTAATGACAAACAACCTGCAACAATATATTAATGACAAACAACCTGCCACGATATATTAATGACAAACAACCTGCCACAATATATTAATGACAAACAACCTGCCACAATATATTAATGACAAACAACCTGCAACAATATATTAATGACAAACAACCTGCCACAATATATTAATGACAAACAACCTGCCACAATATATTAATGACAAACAACCTGCCACAATATATTAATGACAAACAACCTGCAACGATATATTAATGACAAACAACCTGCCACAATATATTAATGACAAACAACCTGCCACAATATATTAATGACAAACAACCTGCCACAATATATTAATGACAAACAACCTGCAACAATATATTAATGACAAACAACCTGCCACAATATATTAATGACAAACAACCTGCCACAATATATTAATGACAACAACCTGCCACAATATATTAATGACAAACAACCTGCCACAATATATTAATGACAAACAACCTGCAACAATATATTAATGACAAACAACCTGCAACAATATATTAATGACAAACAACCTGCCACAATATATTAATGACAACAACCTGCCACAATATATTAATGACAAACAACCTGCCACAATATATTAATGACAACAACCTGCCACAATATATTAATGACACCAACCTGCAACAATATATTAATGACAAACAACCTGCAACAATATATTAATGACAAACAACCTGCCACAATATATTAATGGCAAACAACCTGCCACAATATATTAATGACACCAACCTGCCACAATATATTAATGACAAACAACCTGCCACAATATATGAATGACAAACAACCTGCCACAATATATTAATGACAAACAACCTGCCACAATATATTAACTAATATATTAATGACAACAACCTGCCACAATATATTAATGACAAACAACCTGCCACAATATGTTAATGACAAACAACCTGCCACAATATATTAATGACAAACAACCTGCCACAATATATTAATGACAAACAACCTGCCACAATATATTAATGACAAACAACCTGCAACAATATATTAATGACAAACAACCTGCCACAATATATTAATGACAAACAACCTGCAACAATATATTAATGACAAACAACCTGCCACAATATATTAATGACAAACAACCTGCCACAATATATTAATGACACCAACCTGACACAATATATTAATGACAAACAACCTGCAACAATATATTAATGACAAACAATCTGCAACAATATATTAATGACAAACAACCTGCAACAATATATTAATGACACCAACCTGACACAATATATTAATGACAAACAACCTGCCACGATATATTAATGACAAACAACCTGCCACAATATATTAATGACAAACAACCTGCCACAATATATTAATGACAAACAACCTGCCACAATATATTAATGACAAACAACCTGCAACAATATATTAATGACACCAACCTGCCACAATATATTAATGACAAACAACCTGCCACAATATATTAATGACAAACAACCTGCCACAATATATTAATGACAAACAACCTGCCACAATATATTAATGACACCAACCTGACACAATATATTAATGACAAACAACCTGCCACAATATATTAATGACAAACAATCTGCAACAATATATTAATGACACCAACCTGCCACAATATATTAATGACAAGCTAAGCTTCACAGAGAATGCAGACTGTATAAAAATAGGCAAGTCACCTGCAGTACAAGTTTCTTGTGGATGGCGAACTTGGCGATGATGTGTGCCAGTAGAAGGTGGCTGCTGTACTTGCAGGCAGGGTCGACTCAGGCCTTGGGCAGCAGGCACGGCATGGCGAAGGTCATGAGGCGCCGCAGCTTGCTATTCCGGGACTTGTTGTTGTCGTGGATGTGGTGCTCCACCAGGAGAGTAGAGAATTGGAGCAGGTAGATACTGAGGGAATGTAGCACGTCTACTTGCTTTTCTGGATCCAGGACCTGTAGCAGAGAGACGAGAGGATGGATGGATTATATTTCTGGTCCTTCAACAGGGAATTCTTTCCACAGAGAGAAGAACAAGGTGAGGCCAGAGAGTCAATACCTCATCAACATATTCTGATGAACATTCTATATGTCTTTAAACTAAATAACAAGCAACTGATATAATTCAATAAATAAATGCAAATCAGAGTTTTTTGGGCGGGACAGTTTTTTTTGGTAGTATCTCTTTCCACAAAGACTGTTAAAAATGCATTAAAGGAGAAGACAGGAAATTAGTTTAAAACCAGATGACGCATGTATGCTGTTAGTTAGAGACAAACACAGTGACCTTTACTGTTGCCACTGTGACAGTACTGCCAGGCAGGCCAGGACATTACGCACTGCTCTGATGGATGGAAAGAGTGATGAGAGGAGAGAGGGACGAGAGGAGAGAGGGGTAAGAGGAGAGGAGATGAGGATGAGAGTAGAGAGGGGTGAGAAGAAAGGGGGATGAGAGGAGAGAGGGATGAGAGGAGAGGAGGATGAGAAGAGAGAGGGATGAGAGAAGATTAGAGGGGGATGAGAGGAGAGAGGGATGAGAGGAGAGGAGGATGAGAGGAGAGGAGAGAGGAATGAGGGGAGAGAGGGATGAGAGGAGAAGAGAGGGGGATGAGAGGAGAGAGGGATGAGAGGAGAGGAGAGAGGGATGAGAGGAGAGATGGGGATGAGAGGAGAGATGGGTGAGAGGAGAGGGGGATGAGATGAGAGAGGGATGAGATGAGAGTGGGATGAGAGGACGATGAGAAGAGAAAGGGGTGAGAGGAGAGAGGGATGAGAGGAGAGGGGGATGAGAGGAGAGAGGAATGAGAGGAGAGGAGAGGGGGATGAGAGGAGAGAGGGATGAGATGAGAGAGGGGTGAGAGGAGAGAGGGGTGAGAGGAGAGGAGAGGGGGATGAGAGGAGAGATGGATGAGAGGAGAGAGGAATGAGAGAAGATGGGATGAGAGGAGAGTGGGGTGAGAGGAGAGTGGGATGAGAGGAGAGAGGGATGAGATGAGAGTGGGATGAGAGGACAATGAGAAGAGAGAGGGGTGAGAGGAGAGAGGAATGAGAGGAGAGGAGACGGGGATGAGAGGAGAGAGGAATGAGAGGAGAGGAGAGGGGGATGAGAGGAGAGAGGGATGAGATGAGAGAGGGGTGAGAGGAGAGAGGGGTGAGAGGAGAGAGGGATGAGAGGAGAGGAGAGGGGGATGAGAGGAGAGATGGATGAGAGGAGAGAGGAATGAGAGAAGAGGGGATGAGAGGAGAGTGGGGTGAGAGGAGAGTGGGATGAGAGGAGAGATGGGTGAGAGGAGAGAGGGATGAGAGGAGAGAGGGATGAGAGGAGAGAGGGATGAGAGGAGAGGGGGAATGAGAGGAGAGAGGGATGAGAGGAGAGAGGGATGAGAGGAGAGAGGGGAATGAGAGGATAGAGGGATGAGAGGAGAGGAGAGAGGGATGAGAGGAGAGAGGGGAATGAGAGGAGAGAGGGATGAGAGGAGAGGAGAGAGGGATGAGAGGAGAGAGGGATGAGAGGAGAGGAGAGAGGGATGAGAGGAGAGATGGGTGAGAGGAGAGAGGGATGAGAGGAGAGAGGGATGAGAGGAGAGTGGGGGTGAGAGGAGAGAGGGATGAGAGGAGAGAGGGATGAGAGGAAAGAGGGGAATGAGAGGAGAGAGGGATGAGAGGAGAGGAGAGAGGGATGAGAGGCGAGAGGGATGAGAGGAGAGAGGGGAATGAGAGGAGAGAGGGATGAGAGGAGAGGAGAGAGGGATGAGAGGAGAGAGGGATGAGAGGAGAGAGGGATGAGAGGAGAGTAGAGAGGGATGAGAGGAGAGATGGGTGAGAGGAGAGGAGGATGAGAAGAGAGAGGGATGAGAGGAAAGGAGAGGGGGATGAGAGGAGAGAGGGATGAGAGGAGAGGAGGATGAGAAGAGAGAGGGATGAGAGAAGATTAGAGGGGGATGAAAGGAGAGAGGGGTGAGAGGAGAGGAGGATGAGAAGAGAGAGGGATGAGAGAAGATTAGAGGGGGATGAGAGGAGAGAGGGGTGAGAGGAGAGGAGGATTAGAGGAGAGAGGAATGAGGGGAGAGAGGGATGAGAGGAGAAGAGAGGGGGGTGAGAGGAGAGAGGGATGAGAGGAGAGGAGAGAGGGATGAGAGGAGAGAGGGTGAGAGGAGAGAGGGATGAGAGGAGAGAGGGATGAGAGGAGAGGAGGATGAGAAGAGAGAGGGATGAGAGAAGATTAGAGGGGGATGAGAGGAGAGAGGGATGAGAGGAGAGGAGGATGAGAGGAGAGAGGAATGAGGGGAGAGAGGGATGAGAGGAGAAGAGAGGGGGATGAGAGGAGAGAGGGATGAGAGGAGAGTGGGGTGAGAGGAGAGTGGGATGAGAGGAGAGAGGGATGAGAGGAGAGAGGGATGAGAGGAGAGAGGGGAATGAGAGGAGAGAGGGATGAGAGGAGAGAGGGATGAGAGGAGAGAGGGAAATGAGAGGAGAGAGGGATGAGAGGAGAGGAGAGAGGGATGAGAGGAGAGAGGGATGAGAGGAGAGAGGGGAATGAGAGGAGAGAGGGATGAGAGGAGAGGACAGAGGGATGAGAGGAGAGAGGGATGAGAGGAGAGTGGGGTGAGAGGAGAGTGGGATGAGAGGAGAGATGGGGTGAGAGGAGAGAGGGATGAGAGGAGAGAGGGATGAGAGGAGAGAGGGATGAGAGGAGAGGGGAATGAGAGGAGAGAGGGATGAGAGGAGAGAGGGATGAGAGGAGAGAGGGGAATGAGAGGATAGAGGGATGAGAGGAGAGGAGAGAGGGATGAGAGGAGAGAGGGGAAATGAGAGGAGAGAGGGATGAGAGGAGAGGAGAGAGGGATGAGAGGAGAGAGGGATGAGAGGAGAGGAGAGAGGGATGAGAGGAGAGATGGGTGAGAGGAGAGAGGGATGAGAGGAGAGAGGGATGAGAGGACAATGAGAAGAGAGAGGGGTGAGAGGAGAGAGGGATGAGAGGAGAGGGGGATGAGAGGAGAGAGGAATGAGAGGAGAGGAGAGGGGGATGAGAGGAGAGAGGGATGAGATGAGAGAGGGGTGAGAGGAGAGAGGGGTGAGAGGAGAGAGGGATGAGAGGAGAGGAGAGGGGGATGAGAGGAGAGATGGATGAGAGGAGAGAGGAATGAGAGAAGATGGGATGAGAGGAGAGTGGGGTGAGAGGAGAGTGGGATGAGAGGAGAGAGGGATGAGATGAGAGTGGGATGAGAGGACAATGAGAAGAGAGAGGGGTGAGAGGAGAGAGGGATGAGAGGAGAGGGGGATGGGAGGAGAGAGGAATGAGAGGAGAGGAGAGGGGGATGAGAGGAGAGAGGGATGAGATGAGAGCGGGGTGAGAGGAGAGAGGGGGTGAGAGGAGAGAGGGATGAGAGGAGAGGAGAGGGGGATGAGAGGAGAGATGGATGAGAGGAGAGAGGAATGAGAGAAGAGGGGATGAGAGGAGAGTGGGGTGAGAGGAGAGTGGGATGAGAGGAGAGATGGGTGAGAGGAGAGAGGGATGAGAGGAGATAGGGGAATGAGAGGAGAGAGGGATG
The DNA here is from genome assembly GCF_020615455.1 of Coregonus clupeaformis. Classification (NCBI taxonomy): domain Eukaryota; kingdom Metazoa; phylum Chordata; class Actinopteri; order Salmoniformes; family Salmonidae; genus Coregonus; species Coregonus clupeaformis. The sequence goes on from NC_059192.1 coordinate 76,136,856, forward strand.
AGAGGAGAGAGGGGAATGAGAGGATAGAGGGATGAGAGGAGAGGAGAGAGGGATGAGAGGAGAGAGGGGAATGAGAGGAGAGAGGGATGAGAGGAGAGGAGAGAGGGATGAGAGGAGAGAGGGATGAGAGGAGAGAGGGATGAGAGGAGAGAGGGGAATGAGAGGATAGAGGGATGAGAGGAGAGGAGAGAGGGATGAGAGGAGAGATGTGGGATGAGAGGAGAGAGGGGTGAGAGGAGAGGAGGATGAGAAGAGAGAGGGATGAGAGAAGATTAGAGGGGGATGAGAGGAGAGAGGGATGAGAGGAGAGGAGGATGAGAGGAGAGAGGGATGAGAGGAGAGGAGGATGAGAGGAGAGAGGAATGAGGGGAGAGAGGGATGAGAGGAGAAGAGAGGGGGATGAGAGGAGAGAGGGATGAGAGGAGAGGAGAGAGGGATGAGAGGAGAGAGGGTGAGAGGAGAGAGGGATGAGAGGAGAGAGGGATGAGAGGAGAGGAGGATGAGAAGAGAGAGGGATGAGAGAAGATTAGAGGGGGATGAGAGGAGAGAGGGATGAGAGGAGAGGAGGATGAGAGGAGAGAGGAATGAGGGGAGAGAGGGATGAGAGGAGAAGAGAGGGGGATGAGAGGAGAGAGGGATGAGAGGAGAGGAGAGAGGGATGAGAGGAGAGATGGGGATGAGAGGAGAGATGGATGAGAGGAGGGGGGGATGAGATGAGAGAGGGATGAGATGAGAGTGGGATGAGAGGACGATGAGAAGAGAGAGGGGTGAGAGGAGAGAGGGATGAGAGGAGAGGGGGATGAGAGGAGAGAGGAATGAGAGGAGAGGAGAGGGGGATGAGAGGAGAGAGGGATGAGATGAGAGAGGGCTGAGAGGAGAGAGGGTGAGAGGAGAGAGGGATGAGAGGAGAGGAGAGGGGGATGAGAGGAGAGATGGATGAGAGGAGAGAGGAATGAGAGAAGAGGGGATGAGAGGAGAGTGGGGTGAGAGGAGAGTGGGATGAGAGGAGAGAGGGATGAGAGGAGAGAGGGGAATGAGAGGAGAGAGGGATGAGAGGAGAGAGGGGAATGAGAGGAGAGAGGGATGAGAGGAGAGGAGAGAGGGATGAGAGGAGAGGAGGATGAGAAGAGAGAGGGATGAGAGAAGATTAGAGGGGGATGAGAGGAGAGAGGGATGAGAGGAGAGGAGGATTAGAGGAGAGAGGAATGAGGGGAGAGAGGGATGAGAGGAGAAGAGAGGGGGATGAGAGGAGAGGAGAGAGGGATGAGAGGAGAGAGGGTGAGAGGAGAGAGGGATGAGAGGAGAGAGGGATGAGAGGAGAGGAGGATGAGAAGAGAGAGGGATGAGAGAAGATTAGAGGGGGATGAGAGGAGAGAGGGATGAGAGGAGAGGAGGATGAGAGGAGAGAGGAATGAGGGGAGAGAGGGATGAGAGGAGAAGAGAGGGGGATGAGAGGAGAGAGGGATGAGAGGAGAGGAGAGAGGGATGAGAGGAGAGATGGGGATGAGAGGAGAGATGGATGAGAGGAGGGGGGGATGAGATGAGAGAGGGATGAGATGAGAGTGGGATGAGAGGACGATGAGAAGAGAGAGGGGTGAGAGGAGAGAGAGGAATGAGAGGAGAGAGGGATGAGAGGAGAGGAGAGAGGGATGAGAGGAGAGAGGGGGATGAGAGGAGAGAGGGATGAGAGGAGAGAGGGATGAGAGGAGAGGAGAGAGGGATGAGAGGAGAGAGGGGAATGAGAGGAGAGAGGGATGAGAGGAGAGGAGAGAGGGATGAGAGGAGAGAGGGATGAGAGGAGAGGAGAGAGGGATGAGAGGAGAGATGGGTGAGAGGAGAGGAGGATGAGAAGAGAGAGGGATGAGAGGAGAGAGGGATGAGAGGAAAGGAGAGGGGGATGAGAGGAGAGGGGGATGAGAGGAAAGGAGAGGGGGATGATAAGAGAGAGGGGTGAGAGGAGAGAGGGGTGAGAGGAGAGAGGGATGAGATGAGAGAGGGGTGAGAGGAGAGAGGGATGAGAGAGGGATGAGATGAGAGGGGGATGAGAGGATAGGAGGATGAGAGGAGAGAGGGGTGAGAGGAGAGAGGGATGAGAAGAGAGAGGTGGGTTAGAGGAGAGAGGGGGATGAGAGGAGAGAGGGGGATGAGATGAGAGAGGGATGAGATGAGAGGGGGATGAGAGGATAGGAGGATGAGAGGAGAGAGGGGTGAGAGGAGAGAGAGATGAGAAGAGAGAGGTGGGTTAGAGGAGAGAGGAGAGAGGGGGATGAGAGGAGAGAGGGGGATGAGAGGAGAGAGGGGTGAGAGAAGATTAGAGGGAGATGAGAGGAGAGAGGGGTGAGAGGAGAGCGGGAAGGTGATTAGAGGAGAGGGGGATGAGAGGAGAAGTGGATCAGAATAAAAAGAGAAATACGTAGAGATAGATGTAACAAATGATGATGAGAAAGGCGTGAAAAGAGGAGAGAAGGACGGGGTGTAGACGAAGGGTAGGTCATCTATGAATGTGTTTTTTTTATTTACCTTGGTGATGCTCTCAGAGTTGTCTCCCTCAGGGTTGGGCGGTCGAAGGAGCTGCTCCCTCTCCCCCTTCTCAAAGCAGTACAGGAACGCAGGGTTCAGGATGTGCTGCAACACCTGGAACAGGAAGAGAGAAGTTATAATGACAGATAAACACCTGATAGAGAAGAAAACGTATCTTCTCTAACTTCACTAATAGTTGTAGTCTTTTTTGAAAGGCCTAAAGAGGAGATAAAAAGGCAGGAATGTCAGTCAAATAAAGTTCCACGTTGTTTAAAAAACATACAAATGTACATTTATATCTACATTTGTCATTTAGCAGACATTCTTGTCCAGTGCGATTTACAGTCAAATCTATCAGTTAAAAATAAATATTATTATAGATAAGTACAGCTTAATCATTTCCATAAGAACAGTAGAGTAAAGGCTTTCAAGTACTCAAAGTAACAAGAGCATATGATCAATGGTAAACATTCAAGACATGATTAAGCAGCCAGCAGCAGAATAACAGAGCTAACGAGCGCATTTATTAAGGTACTATCTTCTAATGAACCATTCTCCAGACTATACACCCTCCTCTAGGACATCTTTCAATAGAGACATCATGTGGCAGCATATGCTCTAACACTGCCAATAAAACACGCATGCTCTCACACACACACTCAGACAGAGAGAGATGATAAAGAGAGAGTAAATGCATAGTGCAACGCTTTCTATTTGGTCTCATCTGTTCCCTTTAATTCAGAGTCTCTGTGATATCAATCATACAGACGTCGCCCAAGATTACTTCAGTGCCATTAGATGATTTGTGTCCTCCTCCAGCTCCGTTCCGAGTGTGTGTGTGTGTGGAGACATTAGCATTATCTATTACAGCAGCCTGTGGCTGAACCTCTACAAAGAGAGCGAGAGAGAGACCGAGAGAGAGAGAGAGAGAGAGAGAGAGAGAGAGAGAGAGAGAGAGACCGAGAGAGACACACACAGAGAGAAAGAGAGACAGAGAGAGACACACACACAGAGAGAGAGAGAGAAAAAGACAGAGAGAGAGAGAGAGAGAGACAGAGAGAGAGAGAGAGACAGAGAGAGAGAGACAGAGAGAGACACACAGAGAGAGAGAGAGAGAGAGAGAGATTGAGTTTTTATAAAACCTTTATTTTATACTCAAGTGTTAACATAAATAATCGCACACTGCCTTTTCAGAAATGAAACAACAAATGTCATTCCTAAATAAAAATGAAAACAAAAATAAAAATAAAAATACATTAAATACAAATACTAAAAAACATATACATTCAACTCATTTCATCAACAAAGAATAGTTTCCCCTCCTCCACAAAACAAACCGCTCCTTCGTAGTCCCACTTCTCCTCAAACAATGGGAGATCTTTTACAGCCGAGAAGAACTCAAACTCCACTTTTATTCTCGCTTTCACTAATCCTTTAAAAACACATCTTACATCCTGCCCATATCCTGTTTCTATCTTATGTTTCCTACTCAGAAAAATTGACATCTTAGCTTGTCCCAAAATAAAAATGTAACAGTTGACATTTTATTTTACATTTTAGTCATTTAGCAGACACTCTTATCCAGAGCAACTTACAGTTAGTGAATACATATTTTATATTTTTTATACTGGCCTCCCGTGGGAATCGAACCCACAACCCTGGCGTTGCAAACGCCATGCTCTATCAACTGAAATACATCCCTGCCGGCCATTCCCTCCCCTACCCTGGACGACGCTGGGCCAATTGTGCGCCGCCCATGAGTCTCCCGGTCGCGGCCGGCTGCGACAGAGCCTGGATTTGAACCAGGATCTCTAGTGGCACAGTTAGCACTGCAATGCGGCGCCTTAGACCACTGCGCCACTCAGGAGACCTATCATTTTCTGTTGCTTACTATATTGAAACCCCAAAATAAAAACAGTGTTATTGAAAATCTCCCCTACAGCTTTAAACAAAGCATTTCCAAGAGAGGTTTTATCCTCTCACACTTTGTGATTGTTTCTCTTATATTACAAAAAGGACATCCATCTCCAACATCTGAGTTAATAACAGATACAAAAGCATTAACTGCAATGATGCCATGCAAAACCCTCCATTGCATATCCCCAGTAACCTTTTGTAACGGTGGCTTGTACAGTGCTCTCCATGCTGGCTTTACCTTGTCATCAATGCCCAATTTTACCCTCCATGGAGTGTCTTTTCTATTTTTAAATGTATCTTTATTCAACACCTTGACACACCCCCTATATAAAAGTATTTCCCATTCACCTCATCCAAACCCACCTCTTCTAACCCTCTCAAATCCAGTAATAATGCCTTTCTTTCTGACTCTGGGATATTGGGTGTAATCTCTAGTCTTGGAAATGAGACGTTTTCATCTTGTACCTTCTTCTTGTGACTATTCAGCATACCCCACTCTTCTGCTGACAGAGCCTTCCTGCAGCTTCCCAGCAGTTGTCCGACAATCCTTTCCGACCTCACCCCCAAATGTTCAGCCACCCGTCTTCCATCCATTAAGGCGGGCCCAGCCATGGCCATTAACTGTTTTAAGGTGATGATTTTGTCCTTCACCAGAATCTTGGAGAAATGTGGAACAGCTGCAGTTGTACAATCCAGTCTTGCCCCATACACCAGAGGTTCCTCCAACAGCCAATGCACTGACTCTGCTGAAGTTCGTCTGGACACCTTCATTATGCTCCACACCCTAAGAAGGCCTCTGTAAAACGGAGGTACTCCCTCCCTAGAAATCTGGCTACTATCAACCAAAATTAAAGCCTTCTTTAAACCTAATCCCCCAACCTGCTGTAATACTAGACCTGCCACCCCTCTCCAAACCACATTTTCCAGTCCATAAAGCAACCTTTGAATAAACTGAAAGCAGCAGCCCTACTAGCAAGATGTACAAGACCTTGTCCCCCCTCCTCTTTTGACAAATACAAAACACTTTGTGGAACCCAATGATATTTATCCCAAAATAAATCCACAATAATCGCCTGTATCTTAGCCAGAAGGCCAGATGGTGGCTCTAAAACTGACAACCGATGCCACAGTGCAGAGGCAATCACATTGTTAACTATAATAGTGCACCCCTTGTATGACATATGAGATAACAACCAACGCCATCTCCTCATCCTCCCTTCTGTCATTTCAACCACCCCAATCCACATTTTTTCCATTGTCCCCTCATCTCCTAGTTACACTCCAGAACACTTAAAACCTTACTTACACCATTCCAGCCCCCCTGGAAAAGCCATGATCCCTCCAGACCATTCTCCAATCTGTAAAGCACAACTTTTTTCCCAATTTACCTTTGCAGAGGATATTCCCCTAAAACGATCAACCATTAGACTCAAACTATCCACCTCCGCGTGATTTTTCACTAAAACAACTACATCATCAGCATAGGCTGAGAGACGAATAGGAGGAATATCCTCTGAAAGGTACACCCCTTCAATGCGACTTCTAATGCTATTTAGTAGTGGCTCTATAGCAATGGCATATAACATTCCCGACAAAGAACATCCCTTCCTAATACCTCTACACACTTTAAAAGGAGCACTCAAACCACCGTTAACTTTCAATGTCACCATATATCACCTTTATCATGGCAATAAAACCAGAGCTGAACCCAAACGCCTCAAAAGTGTGCCATAAGTATTGATGTTCAACTCGGTCAAATGCCTTTTCCTGATCAATTGAAATTAGACCAGCATCCAACCCAATAGCCCTAGAGACGTCCAAAAAATCACGAATCAGAGAAATGTTATCCCCTATCTGCCTGCCAGGAACACAGTAGGACTGGTCCGTATGTATGATTTGCCCCATCACCTCCCTCAGCCTGTTGGACAAAGCCTTTGACAGGATCTTATAATCAGTGCACAATAAAGCCACCGGCCTCCAGTTCTTCACCTCCTTAGGGTCACCCTTTTTGGGCAGTAGGGTGAGGACAGCCCTTCTGCAGCTTATTGGTAGTAACCCTCCGGTTAAACTATCATGAACTACTGCTAGCCAATACTCTCCCAACATATCCCAAAAAGACTTACAAAAGTCAACGGGAAGCCCATCAATGCCTGGTGCCCTTCCATTTTCCATGCCTTTTATTGCAGTGTATAGCACCTGCAAAGACAATGGTTGCTCTAGCTCAACCTGAGCTTCTGCAGCCACCTGTGGGAGCCCATCAAGGAACTGCTGTGTCACTGTTTTATCCTCTTTGTACTCACACTTGTAGAGCTCAGCATAGAACTCTACTGCCCTCTTTCTAATTTCACTAGGGCTAGTGAGCTCCTGTCCAACAGCTGATTTGAGACAATTAATAATTCTTCTTTGTCCATTCTTTTTCTCTAAACCAAAGAAAAATTTGGATGAGGCATCCATTTCAGAGATTCCCTGAAACTTACTTCTCACCAATGCCCCCTGTGCTCTGATACCCAGCAGGTCTGCCAATGCAGCTTTTTTCCTCTTGAGGGCCTGAGTATGGCCTCGATCTCCTGTGGTCTTAACCAACGACATGAGTTCCACTATTTCAGTCTCTAGGGCTTTCATTGATCTGGTGATATCCTTGGTGACATTCCTCGTGTATTGATTGCAGAATTGTTGAATCTGGATTTTCCCTATATCCCACCACTGTTGAAGGGATACCAAACTGACCTTTTGAGACCTCCACCTCTCCCAGAAAAAACTAAAACATTTCCTGAAGTGAGCATCACTCAATAAAGTTATATTAAAATGCCAGTATGCGCTTTTGGGTTTTACATCATTAATGAACACCAGCTCTGTTATTAAACAATGATCAGAAAATCCCACTGGGGTTATCACACTTGATTTACAGACCTGAGATTGATGCTCAAAATAATAAAACCTATCTAACCTGGCCATAGAGATGGTGTTCTCTCTCACATGCGCCCAGGTGTCCTGTCTCGTGCCTTCATGTTGACTCCGCCAAATCACTGACTGTGCAGTTAAAATCCCCAGCAATAAATAAATCATCTTCATTATTACATTTCTCAATGGTATTTGATAATGTCTCTAAAAAACATACCCTCTCAACTGCCACCACTGGGGCATATACATTTATCAGACACATAGTGATGTTTTCATACCTTGCTCTAACTTTTAATAACCTCCCCTCAACTACCTCTTAAAAACTCATATGACAAAGGCAAAAATTCTTTTGAGAACAAGATGGCCACACCCCCACTTTTTGAGTTTTTATGACTACACACCACTGTCACCACCCACTCCTGTTGCCACATAACTTCATTTTCCAAATTACTATGTGTTTCTTGTAGAAAATGTATGTCACTTCCCTTTCCCCTAATTAACTCATACACTATGTCATACAATAAAATGCAAATTAATTACTTAAAAATCATACAATGTGATTTTCTGGATTTTTGTTTTAGATTCCGTCTCTCACAGTTGAAGTGCACCTATGATAAAAATGACAGACCTCTACATGCTTTGTAAGTAGGAAAACCTGCAAAATCGGCAGTGTATCAAATACTTTTTCTCCCCACTGTATGTATATATATACACACACACACCAAAACCCAATAGAGTGAAAATAATTCCAGTCGCTCTCACAAATCACTCCTGCTTCACGACTCACTCCCAGCATGCACTCCAACGAGAGATAGAGAGAGAGAGAGAAATCGAGACAGACAGACAGACAGACAGACAGACAGACAGACAGACAGACAGACAGACAGACAGACAGACAGACAGACAGACAGAGAGAGAGAGAGAGAGAGAGAGAGAGAGAGAGAGAGAGAGAGCGAGATCCAAGAGCAGCTGGTAAAATGATGAGTTCCTAATATCTATTATTATATCATATTCCAAATGATTTAGAGGAAGAGTACATTTGAGAAAAACAAGTGAGTGAAAGATAAAGTAAAGAAGGACTAAGAATATAAAATCAGAAGAAGAGAATTCATCAGAAAATAACTTTTATCATGATAACTAAACTGAATTTATAACAAGCTTGATAACTCAACTGGATAGCTAACAAGCTAATTGTTGTTTACACATTGCTAGGTAGTTTCGAAAAGAGTTTCTAGCTATCTGCTGTAGCTAAAAAACCTAGCAAACAAATAACAAAAAGGACAATAAAAAATGACAAAGGACAGGAAAACAAGTACCTAAACTTACACAAGTAAGAGAAAACTATTCAGATAGGATTTCTTTCCATTCCAAAACGCCTAGCTACAACTAGCCAAGTGCAAACCAGCTGTAACATCTACTGTATCCAGCTGTAATCAACTAAGATGAATACATTTATAAGCCCCAAGCTCAGCAACCTTGCAATCCAATATGCAGAAGGTACAGTATTGCCAGCAAAGCAGGGAGGAAAAAATATAAAGCAAAGGTTTGAAAAGAGCTCCCAGCGACCCTAACAGCTGACTTTATGAACGTCCAAATGCTTGGCATGCAGCACTGTGCAAGGCAAACAAACGTATTCATGTCTGGAAACAAGACCATGAGACAATTGTATTTGGACACAACCCCAAAATATTATATTAATATACACTACACAGCCAAAAGTATGTGGACACCTGCTTGTCGAACATCTCATTCCAAAATCATGGGCATTAATATGGAGTTGGTCCCCCCTTTGCTGCTATAACAGCCTCCACTCTTCTGGGAATGCTTTCCACTAGATGTTGGAACATTGCTGCGGGGACGGATGTTGGCCGATTAGACCCTGCTCGCAGTCGGCGTTCCAATTCATCCCAAAGGTCAGGGCATTCTCGAGGCCAGTCAAGTTCTTCCACACCAATCTCGCTTTGTGCACGGGGGCATTGTCATGCTGAAACAGGAAAGGGCCTTCCCCAAACTGTTGCCACAAAGTTGGAACCACAGAATCGTCTAGAATGTAATTGTATGCTGTAGTGTTAAGATTTCCCTTCACTGGAACTAAGGAGCCTAGCCCGAACCATGAAAAACAGCCCCAGACCATTATTCCTTTACAGTTGGCACTATGCATTCGGGTAGTGTTTTCCTGGCATCCGCCAAACCCAGATTAATCCGGCGGACTGCCAGATGGTGAAGCCGGATTCATCACTCCAGAGAACGCGTTTCAACTGCTCCAGAGACCAATGGCGGCAAGCTTTACACCACTCCAGCCGGCGCTTGGCATTGCACATGGTGATCTTAGGCTTGTGTGCAGCTGCTCGGCCATGGAAACCCATTTCATGAAGCTCCCAATGAACAGTTCATTTGCTGAGGTTGCTTCCAGAGGCAGTTTGGATCTCGATAGTGAGTGTTGCAAATGAGGACAGACGATGTTTACGCGGTACGCGCTTCAGCACTCTGCGGTCCCGTTCTGTGAGCTTGTGTGGCCTATCACTTCGCGGCTGAGCCGTTGTTGCTCTTAGAAGTTTCCACTTCACAATAATAGCACTTACAGTTAACCAGGGCAGCTCTAGCAGCGCAGAAATTTGACGAACTGACTTGTTGGAAAGGTGGCATCCTATGACGGTGCCACATTGAAAGTCACTAAGCTCCTCAGTAAGGCCATTCTACTGCCAATGTTTGTCTATGGAGATTGCATAGCTGTGTGCTCGATTCTATACATCCTTCAGCAACGGGTGTGGCTGAAATAGCCAAATCCACTAGTTTGAAGGGGTGTCCACATACTTTTGGTGTATATAATAATGGAACAGTGATGATCCAAGGCTCTGAGGCCAGTCTAGAGCTGTTTGAAGGAGAGTTCAACATTATAAAACCTCTAGTCGATGATTAACTAAAAACTGACATGTCTCCACTAACAATGCCTGCAACTTCCAAGACTTGGCCTTCAAAACAGGAGGCCCACAGTACGTCACTCCCTCCCTCACCTGTAGCAGAATGTGTGCCCGAAAAACATCGGTGAAACGAATCCAGAACTGCCCTAAATCCCTACTTGAAGTGGAGAGGCAGAGTAAACAACAAGAATGTGACCAGACGCTGATGGAGGAATTGAGGGAGAGAGAGAGAGAGAGAGAGAGAGGGGAAGGAGAGAGCGAGACAGAGAGAGAGAGACAGAGAGAGAGAGAGAGAGAGAGAGAGAGATAGAGAGATAGAGAGAGAGAGAAAGGCATTTCCAGGAGGAGAGCCATGCTTGAATAGAACAGTTAAGACAGAAGTTTTGTAAATAGTCCAGGTGGCCATTTGATTAATTGTTCAGCAGTCTTATGGCTTGGGGGTAGAAGCTGTTAAGGAGCCTTTTGGTCATAGACTTGGCGCTCCGGGACCGCTTGCCGTGCGGTAGCAGAGAGAACAGTCTATGACTTGGGTGGCTGGAGTATTTGGGCCCCTGACAGCGCAACACACCTCAACACAGCATTGAACTGCCCAGAAGTTACAACCTGGATCAATGATTTCCTTTCAAGTACATTCAGCCCAAACCTCCCTGACATACATTTGGCTGTGAACAAATTAAATGAGATCTATCACAAAGCAGCCACAAAAGAAAAAAAGGGTTCTAATTCAAAACCTCAAAACGGTTTGACGCCGAATGTAACCTCATAAGTAAAAAATGTAGTTCTTTATCAAATAACAAAACATCACCAAACACAAGAGAGACGTTCGGCAAAACGACAAACAAAACCCAAGATGGAAGAAACTGAAGCATTTTGAGAACACTCTGAAAGAGACTGAAGACTCCATTGATGGAAACCAGTTGTGGGAGAAATGGAATGGTCTAAATGGAAAACAGCGGAATGACCATTCAAAATGGCAACATTTGGAAAGATCGCTAAGGAAGTCTCTATGGAATAACACCATCAGAAGACCTTACTTTAAATGCCCTGACAGCATCAGGAATGAAATGCTTAAACACAGAACTCCTGAGCTGCAGGATGCCTTTTTAAAACTTTTCAACCTGGTTTTGGAGAGTGGCTGCTTCCCTGACATTTAGAACCAGGGGCTTATAACCACCATATATAAAAATAAGGTGACAAATTAGACTCTAATATATATATATGGGAATATGTGTCATCAGTAACATGGGGAAACTGTTCTGCTGTATTCTCAATGACTGAATACAGACCTTCCTCACACAACATAACACTCGCAGCAAAAAAACTAATTAGCTTTCTACCCAAACACAGAACAGACCACATACACACACTAATAAACCAGCATGTTCATCAGAAGCAGAGGAAAAGTATTTGCATGTTTTGTTGATTTTAAGAATGCTTTTGATTCCATATGGCATGATGGATTATATTACAAAACCCTCCAAAGCGGTGTTAAGGGGGGTAAAGTATATGACATCATAAAATGTATTTACTTGAACAACACATGTAGCATTAAACTGAACAATAAAATAACAGAGTTTTTTGCACAAGGGCGAGGGGTGAGACAAGGGTGCAGTTTAAGTCCAACCCTGTTCAAATCAAATCAAATGTTATTTGACACATGCGCCGAATACAACATGTGTAGACATTACCGTGAAATGCTTACTTACAAGCCCTTAACCAACAATGCAGTTCAAGAAATAGAGTTAAGAAAATATTTACTAAATAAACTAAAGTAAAAAAATCTAATAAAAAAGTAACAAGAAAATTACATAACAATAACGAGGCTATATACAGGGGGTACCTGTACCGAGTCAATGTGGTTAGTCGAGGTCATTTGTAAAGTGACTATGCATAGATAATAAACAGCGAGTAGCAGCAGTGTAAATAGTCCGGGTGGCCATTTGATTAATTGTTCAGCAGTCTTATGGCTTGGGGGTAGAAGCTGTTAAGGAGCTGTCACGCTCTGGCTCCGGGACTTTGTATGTTGAGCCAGGGTGTGTTCGTTTCGTGGTGTTCTGTTTGGTTGGGTTGTTCTATGGGGTTGTATTTCTTTGTTTGAATGAGTGACTCCCAATCAGAGGTAACGAGTGTCAGCTGTTGGCTCGTTGTCTCTGATTGGGAGCCATATTTATACTGTCTGTTTTCACCTTGGGGTTGTGGGTTTTTGTTCCTGTACAGTCATTGTCACTGTGGACTTCACGAGTCGTGTTTTGTTTGTATTTTGAAACTTTAATATAATAAAGTCATGTTTCTTTCACACGCTGCGCCTTGGTCTACTTCGCTACTAGACGATCATGACAGAAAAACCCACCATAAAAGGACCAAGCAGCGTGTCCAGGAGCAGGCAGCCTGGTCATGGGAGGAAGCGCCAGGAAAGGAGATAGAGAGGCTGGCGATGGCCCAGGTGGGCAAAGTGTGGTCCTGGGAGGACATGCTCGGGGGCAAGGGACCTTGGGGTAGGATCAAGGCCCTGGCGAGAGAGGAGCAGCGGCGTCAGCAGTGCCATCGTCGGACGGACGAGAGGCACCCCCAATAATTTTTTAGGGGGGGGGCACACGGCAGGGGCGACTGGGCAGCAGGAGGCTGCCACAGGGCGAAATAGGAGAAGAGGAGAGAAGGCCACCGGGTTACGGGAGCCATTGGCGAGAGGAGGGAAGGAAGTCGTAGAGGCACGGCGAGAGGGACTGAGGTGGATTGCCAGTCCGGTCCGGCCCGTTCCTGATCCCCGTTTAAAGCCAGTGGTGTGTGTTCCCAGTACGGTCCGGCCTGTCCCTGCTCCACGCACCAAACCTACGGTGTGCGTCGCCAGCCCAGCCCGGCCTGTCCCTGCTCCACGCATCAAACCTACGGTGTGCGTCGCCAGCCCTGCCCGGCCTGTTCCTGCTCCACGCACCAAGTCTACGGTGTGCGTCGAAGGCCCTGCCCGGCCTGTTCCTGCTCCACGCACTAAGCCTACGGTGTGCGTCGCCAGCCCAGCCTGGCCTGTTCCTGCTCCACGCACCAAGTCTACGGTGTGCGTTGACAGCCCTGCCCGGCCTGTTCCTGCTCCACGCACCAAGTCTACGGTGTGCATCGAAGGCCCTGCCCGGCCTGTTCCTGCTCCACGCACTAAGCCTACGGTGTGCGTCGCCAGCCCAGCCCGGCCTGTTCCTGCTCCACGCACCAAGTCTACGGTGTGCGTCGACAGCCCTGCCCGGCCTGTTCCTGCTCCACGCACCAAGTCTACGGTGTGCGTCGACAGCCCTGCCCGGCCTGTTCCTGCTCCACGCACCAAGTCTACGGTGTGCGTCGTAGCCCGGCCCGGCCTGTCCCTGCTCCACGCACCAAACCTACGGTGTGCGTCGCCAGCCCTGCCCGGCCTGTTCCTGCTCCACGCACCAAACCTACGGTGTGCGTCGCCAGCCCAGCCCGGCCTGTTCCTGCTCCACGCACCAAGCCTACGGGGTGCGTCGTCCAGCCCGGCCCGGCCTGTCCCTGCTCCACGCACCAAACCTACGGTGTGCGTCGCCAGCCCCTGCCCGGCCTGTTCCTGCTCCACGCACCAAGTCTACGGTGTGCGTCGACAGCCCTGCCCGGCCTGTTCCTGCTCCACGCACCAAGTCTACGGTGTGCGTCGACAGCCCTGCCCGGCCTGTTCCTGCTCCACGCACCAAGTCTACGGTGTGCGTCGTCAGCCCTGCCCGGCCTGTTCCTGCTCCACGCACCAAGTCTACGGTGTGCGTCGACAGCCCTGCCCGGCCTGTTCCTGCTCCACGCACCAAGTCTACGGTGTGCGTCAACAGCCCTGCCCGGCCTGTTCCTGCTCCACGCACCAAGTCCCACGGTGTGCGTCGTCAGCCCGGCCCGGCCTGTCCCTGCTCCACGCACCAAACCTACGGTGTGCGTCGCCAGCCCTGCCCGGCCTGTTCCTGCTCCACGCACTAAGCCTACGGTGTGCGTCGCCAGCCCAGCCCGGCCTGTTCCTGCTCCACGCACCAAGCCTACGGGGTGCGTCGTCGGCCTGGTCCAGCTGCGTTCCTGCTACTCGCACCAAGCCAAGGGTGCGAGTCGTCAGCCTGATCCAGCCCATTCCTGCTACTCGCACCAAGCCAAGGAGGCGAGTCGTCAGCCTGGTGAGGTCCGTTCGGCTCACGCACCAAGCCAAGGGTGCGTGATCGTCAGCCAGGTCCGGTCCGTTCCTGCCTCACCGCCAAGCCAGGGGTGCGCGTCGTCAGTCCGGTGCCTGATCAGGTCAGCTACTCCACTACGGAGTTTGAGCAATCCGCTCCGTCTATGTCCGGTCCAGATCCAGCCAGCGGGGTCAGACCCGGACCGGGGGCGCTACGGGGGATTGTGGAAGGGTGGTGGTCAAGCCCGAGCCGGAGCCGCCTCCGAGGAGAAATGCCCACCCAGCCCTCCCTGTTTGGGGAGTTTTGAGGCGTGGTCGCAGTCCGCGCCTTTAGGGGGTACTGTCACGCTCTGGCTCCGGGACTTTGTATGTTGAGCCAGGGTGTGTTCGTTTCGTGGTGTTCTGTTTGGTTGGGTTGTTCTATGGGGTTGTATTTCTTTGTTTGAATGAGTGACTCCCAATCAGAGGTAACGAGTGTCAGCTGTTGGCTCGTTGTCTCTGATTGGGAGCCATATTTATACTGTCTGTTTTCACCTTGGGGTTGTGGGTTTTTGTTCCTGTACAGTCATTGTCACTGTGGACTTCACGAGTCGTGTTTTGTTTGTATTTTGAAACTTTAATATAATAAAGTCATGTTTCTTTCACACGCTGCGCCTTGGTCTACTTCGCTACTAGACGATCGTGACAGGAGCCTTTTGGTCATAGACTTGGCGCTCCGGTACCGCTTGCCGTGTGGTAGCAGAAAGAACAGTCTATTACTTGGGTGACTGGAGTATTTGACCATTTATAGGGCCTTCCTCTGACACCGCCTAGTATATATGTCCTGGATGGCAGGAAGCTTGGCCCCAGGGATGTACTGGGCCGTACGCACTACCCTCTGTAGCACCTTATGGTCAGATGCCGAGCAGTTGCCATACCAGGTGGTGATGCAACCAGTCAGGATGCTCTCGATGGTGCAGCTGTATAACTTTTTGAGGATCTGGGGACCCATGCCAAATCTTTTCAGTCTCCTGAGGGGAAAACGGTGATGTGCTCTCTTGGTGTGTTTGGACCATGATAGTTTGTTGGTGATGTGGACACCAAGGAACTTGAAACTCTCGACCCGCTCCGCTACAGCCCTGTCGATGTGAATGGGGGCGTGTTTGGCCCTCCTTTTACTATTGTCCACGATCAGCTCCTTTGTCTTGCTCACATAAAGGGAGAGGTTGTTATCCTGGCACCACACTGCCATGTCTCTGACCTCCTCCCTATAGGCTGTCTCATCGTTGTCGGTGATCAGGTCTACCGCTGTTGTGTCGTCAGCAAACTTGATGATGGTGTTGGAGTCGTGCTTGGCCACGCAGTCGTGGGTGAACAGGGAGTACAGGAGGGGACTAAGCACGCACCCCTGAGGGGCCCCAGTGTTGAGGATCAGCGTGGCAGATGTGTTGTTGCCTACCCTTACCACCTGGGGGTGGCCTGTCAGGAAGTCCAGGATCCAGTTGCAGAGGGTGGTGTTTAGTCCCAGGGTCCTTAGCTTAGTGATGAGCTTTGAGGGCACTATGGTGTTGAACGCTGACCTGTAGTCAATGAACAGCATTCTCACATAGGTGTTCCTTTTGTCCAGGTGGGAAAGGGCAGTGTGGAGTGCGATTGAGATTGCGTCATCTGTGGATCTGTTGGGGCGGTATGCGAACTGGAGTGGGTCTAGGGTTTCCAGCATGATGGTGTTGATGTGAGCCATGACCAGCATTTCAAAGCACTTCATTGTTACCGACGTGAGGGCTACAGGGCGGTAATCATTTAGGCAGGTTACCTTCGCTTTCTTGGGCACAGGGTCTATGGTGGTCTGTTTGAAACATGTAGGTATTACAGACTCGGTCAGGGAGAGGTTGAAAATATCAGTGAAGACACTTGTCCCGTTGGTAGGATAGTCTTAATCGTAGATCATCCAGTTTGTTTTCCAATGATTGCACGTTGGCCAATAATACGGAGGGAAGTGGTGGTTTACCTACTCGTCGTGAATTCTTACAAGGCACCCCGCCCTCCCCTTTTCATCCGTCTTTTCTTCACTCTGATGATGGGGGTTTGGGCCTTGTATTGACAAAGCAGTATATCCTTTGCGTCGGACTCATTAAAGAAAAAATCTTTGTCCAGTTCGAGGTGAGTATTCTCTGTTCTGATGTCCAGAATCTCTTTTCAGTCATAAGAGACGGTAGCAGCAACATTATGTACAAAATGAGTTACAAACAATGCGAAAAAACTAACAAAATAGCACAGTTGGTTAGGAGCCCGTAAAACGGCAGCCATCCCCTCCGGCGCCATTGTAGTCAACGTCTACATCAATGAACTAGCAGTGTAGTTGGACCGATCTGCAGCCCCTGGACTTACCCTCAAAGATGAGGAGGTCAGATTCCTGCTCTAAGCAGATTACCTTGTCCTACGGTCACCAACAGAGCAAGGTCTACAGGAACAACTTAACATTGTTTGGGAATACAGCATCAACTGGGCAGTCAACATCAACATTCAGAAAACCAAAGTCGTGATTTTCCAGAACAAGGCCAGGAATCAGAGCAGCAGACACTCCATCAAATGAGGAAACACCATGGTTGAACATGCCCAATGATACAACTACCTGGGACTAAAAAAATCAGTGCCTGGTGGATTTGGTCTGGCATTGAATGCACTAAAAGAAAAAGCCTGCAAAGCATTTTACTCCATAAAAAGAAAATTATCAAAAATATTCCTATCCAAATCTGGTGCAAAATATTCAATGGTGTAATTTTACCAATTGCACAATATGGAAGCGAAGTTTGGGGTCCAACCTGTAATTACGATTATAGGCATTGGGAGAAAATCCCAATTGAAAATCTACATACAGAATTCTGCAGAATTATCTTAAATATCAAAAAGAAAGTACAGATTCCTTTTGATTGTAAATATAAAGAAAAGGACACTAAAATGTTGGCACCATTTGAAACTAAGCCCCAAAACATCCTTACAATTCTAAGCAAAAAAGAGTCCCCTATGTCAGCTGTTAAAAACACTAAACAACCCTATTATCCAAACACACAGGGAAATCAATCAATTTGTTACAGAAATGAAAACCTCCTATTTGACAAATTGGGAAAATGAAAGAAAAACACAATAAACTAAATTGCTATTTGGCCCTCAAAAGAGAATAAAAAACGGCAGAATATCTCTACTCTGTCAGTGATACAAAACAAAGACAGATCCTGACTAAATACAGGCTCAGTCACCACCAACTGGCTATAGAAAAAGGGAGACACAAAAAGACATGGCTACCCAAAGAGGAGCGTCTATGTGGTCACTGCACGACAGGGGAGGTAGAGACAGAGATGCACTTTTTCCTCTACTGTGAGAAATACTCCCAAATAAGATAATATTTTTTCAAGAAAATATCTCAATCAATTCCCCACTTCTGTGCATTTACTAATAACATAAAGCTGGGAATTATTCTGGGTGAGGGAGAAACCGCAAATATCACTGCCAGATACAGTGGGGAGAACAAGTATTAGAAGAGCGTCTGCTAAATGACGTAAATGTAAATGTAATACACTGACGATTTTGCAGGTTTTCCTACTTACAAAGCATGTAGCGGTCTGTAATTTTTTATCATAGGTACACTTCAACTGTGAGAGACGGAATCTAAAACAAACATCCAGAAAATCACATTGTATGATTTTTAAGTAATTAATTTGCATTTTATTGCATGACATAAGTATTTGATCACCTACCAACCAGTAAGAATTCCGGCTCTCACAGACCTGTTAGTTTTTCTTTAAGAAGCCCTCCTGTTCTCCACTCATTACCTGTATTAACTGCACCTGTTTGAACTCGTTACCTGTATAAAAGACACCTGTCCACACACTCAATCAAACAGACTCCAACCTCTCCACAATGGCCAAGACCAGAGAGCTGTGTAAGGACATCAGGGATAAAATTGTAGACCTGCACAAGGCTGGGATGGGCTACAGGATAATAGGCAAGCAGCTTGGTGAGAAGGCAACAACTGTTGGCGCAATTATTAGAAAATGGAAGAACTTCAAGATGACGGTCAATCACCCTCGGTCTGGGGCTCCATGGAAGATCTCACCTCGTGGGGCATCAATGATCATGAGGAAGGTGAGGGATCAGCCCAGAACTACACAGCAGGACCTGGTCAATGACCTGAAGAGAGCTGGGACCACAGTCTCAAAGAAAACCATTAGTAGCACACTACGCCGTCATGGATTAAAATCCTGCAGCGCACGCAAGGTCCCCTTGCTCAAGCCAGTGCATGTCCAGGCCCGTCTGAAGTTTGCCAATGACCATCTGGATGATCCAGAGGAGGAATGGGAGAAGGTCATGTGGTCTGATGAGACAGAAATATAGCTTTTTGGTCTAAACTCCACTCGCCGTGATTGGAGGAAGAAGAAGGATGAGTACAACCCCAAGAACACCATCGCAACCGTGAAGCATGGAGGTGGAAACATCATTCTTTGGGGATGCTTTTCTGCAAAGGGGACAGGACGACTGCACCGTATTGAGGGGAGGATGGATGGGGCCATGTATCGCGAGATCTTGACGAACAACCTCCTTCCCTCAGTAAGAGCATTGAAGATGGGTCATGGCTGGGTCTTCCAGCATGACAACGACCCGAAACACACAGCCAGGGCAACTAAGGAGTGGCTCCGTAAGAAGCATCTCAAGGTCCTGGAGTGGCCTAGCCAGTCTCCAGACCTGAACCCAATAGAAAATCTTTGGAGGGAGCTGAAAGTCTGAATTGCCCAGCGACAGCCCCGAAACCTGAAGGATCTGGAGATGGTCTGTATGGAGGAGTGGGCCAAAATCCCTGCTGCAGTGTGTGCAAACCTGGTCAAGACCTACAGGAAACGTATGATCTCTGTAATTGCAAACAAAGGTTTCTGTACCAAATATTAAGTTCTGCTTTTCTGATGTATCAAATACTTATGTCATGCAATAAAATGCAAATTAATTACTTAAAAATCATACAATGTGATTTTCTGGATTTTTGTTTTAGATTCCGTCTCTCACAGTTGAAGTGTACCTATGATAAAAATTACAGACCTCTATATGCTTTGTAAGTAGGAAAACCTGCAAAATCGGCAGTGTATCAAATACTTGTTCTCCCCACTGTATGTATATGATTGCCATAGCCTGAGGGACATCTCATGACCATTCATTCCTTTAAGTATTTACATTGTATATAACTTACAAGTAATACATAGTGTACTCATCATCCATGTACATTATGTTGAATATTTATTAGCCATTCGTTCTTTTTCTTTTTTTGTCATCTTATTTTTATTGAATTATACTGAACACAAATATAAACGCAACATGCAACAATTTAAAAGATTTTACTGAGTTACATTTCATATAAGGAAATCAGTCAATTCAAATAAATTCATTAGGTCCTAATCTATGGATTTCACATGACTGGGAATACAGATATACATATGTTGGTCACAGATACCTTTAAAAAAAAGTAGGGGTGTGGATCAGAAAACCAGTCAGTATCTTGTGTGAACACCATTTGCCTCATGCAGCGCAACGCATCTCCTTCACATAGAGTTGATCAGGCTGTTGATTCGTGGCCTGTGGAATGTTGTCCCACTCCTCTTCAATGGCTGTGCGAAGTTGCTGGATATTGGCGGGAACTGGAACACGCTGTCGTACACGTCGATCCAGAACATCCCAAACATGCTCAATGGGTGACATGTCTGGTGAGTATGCAGGCCATGGAAGAACTGGGACATTTTGAGCTTCCAGGAATTGTGTACAGATCCTTGCGACATGGGGCCGTGCATTATCATGCTGAAACATGAGGCAATGGCGGCGGATGAATGGCACGAGAATGGACCTTAGGATCTCATCATGGTATCTCTGCGCATTCAAATTGCCATCGATAAAATGCAATTGTGTTCGCTGTCCGTAGCTTATGCCTGCCCATACCATAACCCCACCGCCACCATGGGGTACTCTGGGGTAACATTAAATTCTCTGGCAATAGCTCTGGTGGACATTCCTGCAGTCATCATGCCAATTGCGCGCTCCCTCAAAACTTGAGACATCTGTGGCATTGTGTTGTGTGACAAAACTGCACATTTTAGAGTGGCCTTTTATTGTCCAGAGCACAAGGTGCACCTGTGTAATGATCATGCTGTTTAATAATTACACCTGTCAGGTGGATGGATTATCTTGGCAAAGGAGAAATGCTCATTAACAGGGACGTAAACAAATTTGTGCACAACATTTGAGATAAATAAGCTTTTTGTGCATATGGAACATTTCTGGGATCTTTTATTTCAGTTCATGAAACATGGGATCAACATTTTACATGTTGCATTTATAACTTTTTTTCAGTGTAATTTTATCAACCGAAGATCCCACAACAGCAGTAGTGTTGTACCTGTATACATGATTATGTGTACTATTATTATTACTACTGAAATGAACTGGATTTCATTTTTCCATTGAACTGTATTTACTGAAATGCTGTACCACTATACGCCTTTGCAATATCTACAAATTGTATTTCATGCCAATAAAGCAATCTGAATTTGAAAAAAAATGTTGAGAGAGACAGACAGACTGAGCGAGAGAGAGAGAGACAGACCGAGCGAGAGACAGACAGACAGAGCGACAGACAGAGCGAGCGAGCGACCGACAGAGCGAGAGACAGACAGACCGACCGAGCCAGACAGACAGAGCGAGCCAGACAGACAGAGCGAGCGAGACAGAGCGAGCGAGCGAGACAGAGCGAGCGAACGAGACAGAGCGAGAGAGACAGACAGACACAGACAGAGCGTAAGACAGACAGACCGAGCGAGAGAGAGACAGAGCGAGAGACAGACAGACAGAGCGAGCGAGCGACCGACAGAGCGAGAGACAGACAGACCGACCGAGCGAGCGAGCCAGACAGAGCGAGCCAGACAGACAGAGCGAGCGAGACAGAGCGAGCGAGCGAACGAGACAGAGCGAGCGAACGAGACAGAGCGAGAGACAGACAGAGCGAGAGAGACAGACAGACACAGACAGAGCGTGAGACAGACAGACCGAGC
Organism: Coregonus clupeaformis; assembly: GCF_020615455.1. Lineage (NCBI taxonomy): Eukaryota > Metazoa > Chordata > Actinopteri > Salmoniformes > Salmonidae > Coregonus > Coregonus clupeaformis. Next base: position 76,158,329 of record NC_059192.1, read on the forward strand.
GAGAGAGAGACAGAGCGAGAGACAGACAGACAGAGCGAGCGAGCGACAGACAGACACAGACAGAGCGAGAGACAGAGAGAGAGAGTGAGTGAGCGAGAGAGAGAGAGAGCGAGAGAGACAGACAGAGCGAGAGAGAGACAGAGCGAGAGAGAGACAGAGCGAGCGAGCGAGAGACAGAGCGAGCGAGAGAGATACAGAGTGAGCGAGAGAGAGACAGAGCGAGCGAGAGAGAGACAGAGCGAGCGAGCGAGCGAGAGACCGAGCGAGCGAGACCGAGCGAGCGAGACAGAGCGAGCGAGCCAGAGCGAGCGAGCCAGAGCCAGACAGAGTGAGTGAGCGAGCCAGAGCGAGCGAGACAGACAGAGCGAGCGAGACAGACATAGCGAGAGACAGACAGAGCGAGAGAGACAGACACAGACAGAGCGAGAGAGACATACAGACAGAGCGAGACATACAGACAGACAGAGCGAGAGTGCGGCCAGAAATATGCATTATGTTAAATCATCCAGCTGTTAGGCTAGGAGAAAACATCTCTGTTAGCAGATTTAGGAGGGCTACTACAAAAGAACACCCTTTTGTAAGCAATTTTAGGCCTAATTTTTCACCATATGTGAATAGGCCTCTGTGTCCGCATCCCAAATGGAACCCAATTTCCTACATAGTGCACTACTTTTGACCAGAGCCCTATGGACCCTGGTCAAATGTAGTGTGCTATAAAGGGAATAGGGTGTCATTTGAGAGACAGACACATCTAATGAGTGTGGAGGTCCTGGCTGCTCTCTCAGGTAAAGTGAAATATCCACACAGGCCCCATCTGCCTTGTGCTATTGCAGAGCACACACCTTCTCCTTGTTTCCAGGAAAATGCTTAAGTCATTTATTTAATACAGTGGGGCAAAAAAGTATTTAGTCAGCCACCAATTGTGCAAGTTCTCCCACTTAAAAAGATGAGAGAGGCCTGTAATTTTCATCATAGGTACACGTCAACTATGACAGACAAATTGAGAAAAAAAAATCCAGAAAATCCCATTGTAGGATTTTTAATGAATTTATTTGCAAATTATGGTGGAAAATAAGTATTTGGTCACCTACAAACAAGCAAGATTTCTGGCTCTCACAGACCTGTAACTTCTTCTTTAAGAGGCTCCTCTGTCCTCCACTCGTTACCTGTATTAATGGCACCTGTTTGAACTTGTTATCAGTATAAAAGACACCTGTCCACAACCTCAAACAGTCACACTCCAAACTTCACAATGGCCAAGACCAAAGAGCTGTCAAAGGACACCAAAAACAAAATTGTAGACCTGCACCAGGCTGGGAAGACTGAATCTGCAACAGGTAAGCAGCTTGGTTTGAAGAAATCAACTGTGGGAGCAATTATTAGGAAATGGAAGACATACAAGACCACTGATAATCTCCCTCGATCTGGGGCTCCATGCAAGATCTCACCCCGTGGGGTCAAAATGATCACAAGAACGGTGAGCAAAAATCCCAGAACCACACGGGGGGACCTAGTGAATGACCTGCTGAGAGCTGGGACCAAAGTAACAAAGCCAACCATCAGTAACACACTACGCCGCCAGGGACTCAAATCCTGCAGTGCGAGACGTGTCCCCCTGCTTAAGCCAGTACATGTCCAGGCCCGTCTGAAGTGCATTTGGATGATCCAGAAGAGGATTGGGAGAATGTCATATGGTCAGATGAAACCAAAATATAACTTTTTTGGTAAAAACTCAACTCGTCATGTTTGGAGGACAAAGAATGCTGAGTTGCATCCAAAGAACACCATACCTACTGTGAAGCATGGGGTTGGAAACATCATGCTTTGGGGCTGTTTTTCTGCAAAGGGACCAGGACGACTGATCCGTGTAAAGGAAAGAATGAATGGGGCCATGTATCGTGAGATTTTGAGTGAAACCCTCCTTCCATCAGCAAGGGCATTGAAGATGAAACGTGGCTGGGTCTTTCAGCATGACAATGATCCCAAACACACCGCCCGGGCAACGAAGGAGTGGCTCGTAAGAAGCATTTCAAGGTCCTGGAGTGGCCTAGCCAGTCTCCAGATCTCAACCCCATAGAAAATCTTTGGAGGGAGTTGAAAGTCTGTGTTGCCCAGCGACAGCCCCAAAACATCACTGCTCTAGAGGAGATCTGCATGGAGGAATGGGCCAAAATACCAGCAACAGTGTGTGAAAACCTTGTGAAGACTTACAGAAAACGTTTGACCTGTGTCATTGCCAACAAAGGGTATATAACAAAGTATTGAGAAACTTTTGTTATTGACCAAATACTTATTTTCCACCATCATATGCCAATAAATTCATAAAAAATCCTACAATGTGATTTTCTGGAAAAAAAATTCTAATTTTGTCTGTCATAGTTGACGTGTACCTATGATGAAAATTACAGGCCTCTCTCATCTTTTTAAGTGGGAGAACTTGCACAATTGGTGGCTGACTAAATACTTTTTTTCCCCACTGTATGTCAGTGGAGGTAATGCGCACACACACACGAGAACACATACTCACACTCAAGCAATAGCACACACACACGGACAGCATCTGCTCTTCGCTAGAGGAGAACAATTAAGAGGAAGATAACTACAAGAGAAACATCATTCATTAATCGGGGGGCTGCACCGCTGAAATTAAAACACTGTAGTCCAGCAGGGAACGCTCACGGTTATCAGTTTTAATTATACATTTTGGGCCTTTTAATATAATGTTATTTTACCATGTCGGTGTTTGTGTGTTTTTTCGCCTTTATTTAACCAGGTAAGCCAGTTGAGAACAAGTTCTCATTTACAACTGCGACCTGGCCAAGATAAAGCAAAGCAGTGCGATAAAAACAACAACACAGAGTTACATATGGGGTGAACAAAACAAAGTCAAAAATACAACAGAAAATATATATACAGTGTGTGCGAATGTAGTAAATTATGGAGGTAAGGCAATAAATAGGCCATAGTGCAAAATAGTTACAATGTCGTATTAACACTGGAATGATAGATGTGCAAAAGATGATGTGCAAATAGAGATACTGGGGTGCAAATTAGCAAAATAAAAAACAATATGGGGATGAGGTAGTTGGATAGGCTAATTACAGATGGGCTGTGTACAGGTGCAGTGATCGGTAAGCTGCTCTGACAACTGACGCCTAAAGTTAGTGAGGGAGATAAGAGTCTCCAGCTTCAGAGATTTTTGCAGTTCGTTCCAGTCATTGGCAGCAGAGAACTGGAAGGAATGGCGGCCAAAGGAGGTGTTGGCTTTGGGGATGACCAGTGAGATATACCTGCTGGAGCGCAGACTACGGGTGGGTGTTGCTATGGTGACCAATGATCTAAGATAAGGCAGGGATTTGCCTAGCAGTGATTTATAGATGACCTGGAGCCAGTGGGTTTTATTTTTTTATTTTTTTTATTTCACCTTTATTTAACCAGGTAAACCAGTTGAGAACAAGTTCTCATTTACAACTGCGACCTGGCCAAGATAAAGCAAAGCAGTGCGATAAAAACAACAACACAGAGTTACATATGGGGTAAAACAAAACAAAGTCAAAAATACAACAGAAATACATATAATATACAGTGTGCAAATTTAGCAAGTTATGGAGGTAAGGCAATAAAATAGGCTATAGTGCAAAATAATTACAATTTAGTATTAACACTGGAATGATGTGCAAGAGATGATGTGCAAATAGAGATACTGGGGTACAAATGAGCAAAATAAATAACAATATAGGGATGAGGTAGTTGGGCGGGCTAATTTCAGATGGGCTGTGTACAGGTGCAGTGATCGGTAAGGTGCTCTGACAACTGATGCTTAAAGTTAGTGAGGGAGTGTCTCCAGCTTCAGAGATTTTTGCAATTTGTTCCAGTCATTGGCAGCAGAGAACTGGAAGGAATTGCGGCCAAAGGAGGTGTTGGCTTTGGGGATGACCAGTGAGATATACCCGCTGGAGCGCAGACTACGGGTGGGTGTTGCTATGGTGACCAATGAGCTAAGATAAGGCGGGGATTTGCCTAGCAGTGATTTATAGATGGCCTGGAGCCAGTGGGTTTGGCGACGAATATGTAGTGAGGACCAGCCAACAAGAGCGTACAGGTCACAGTGGTGGGTATTATATGGGGCTTTGGAGACAAAACGGATGGCACTGTGATAGACAACATCCAATTTGCTGAGTAGAGTGTTGGAGGCTATTTTGTAAATGACATCGCCGAAGTCAAGGATCGGTAGGATAGTCAGTTTTACGAGGGCATGTTTGGCAGCATGAGTGAAGGAGGCTTTGTTGCGAAATAGGAAACCGATTCTAGATTTAACTTTGGATTGGAGATTCTTAATGTGAGTCTGGAAGGAGAGTTTACAGTCTAACCAGACACCTAGATATTTGTAGTTGTCCACATACTCTAGGTCAGACCCGTCTAGAGTAGTGATTCTAGTCGGGTGGGCGGGTGCAAGCAGCGTTCGGTTGAAGAGCATGCATTTAGTTTTACTAGTGTTTAAGAGCAGTTGGAGGCTACTGAAGGAGTGTTGTATGGAATTGAAGCTCGTTTGGAGGTTTGTTAACACAGTGTCCAATGAAGGGCCAGATGTATACAAAATGGTGTCGTCCGCATAGAGGTGGATCCGAGCGTCACCAGCAGCAAGAGCAACATCATTGATATACACAGAGAATAAAGTCGGCCCGAGAATTGAACCCTGTAGCACCCCCATAGAGACTGCCAGAGGTCCAGACAACAGGCCCTCCGATTTGACACATTGAACTCTATCTGAGAAGTAGTTGGTGAACCAGGCGAGGCAGTCATTTGAGAAACCAAGGCTATTTAGTCTGCCAATAAGAATGCAGTGGTTGACAGAGTCGAAAGCCTTGGCCAGGTCGATGAAGACGGCTGCGCAGTACTGTCTTTTATCGATCGCGGTTATAATATTGTTTAGGACCTTGAGCGTGGCTGAGGTGCACCCATGACCAGCTCGGAAACTGGATTGCATAGCGGAGAAGGTACGGAGGGATTCGAAATGGTCGGTGATCTGTTTGTTAACTTGGCTTTCAAAAACTTTCGAAAGGTAGGGCAGGATGGATATAGGTCTGTAACAGTTTGGATCTAGAGTGTCACCCCCTTTAAGAGGGAGATGACCGCGGCAGCTTTCCAATCTCTGGGGATCTCAGACGTTACGAAAGAGAGGTTGAACAGGCTAGTAAAAGGGGTTGCGACAATTTTGGTAGCTAATTTTAGAAAGAAAGGGTCCAGATTGTCTAGCCCAGCTGATTTGTAGGGGTCCAGATTTTTCAGCTCTTTCAGAAAATCAGCTGTCTGAATTTGTGTAAAGGAGAAGCGTGGGGGGCATGGGCAAGTTGCAACAGAGGGTGCAGAGCTGGTGGCCAGGGTAGTGGTAGCCAGGTGGAAAGCATGGCCAGCCGTAGCAAAATGCTTGTTGAAATTCTCGATTATTGTAGATTTATCGGTGGTGACAGTGTTTCCTAGCCTCAGTGCAGTGGGCAGTTGGGAGGAGGTGCTCTTATTCTCCATGGACTTTACAGTGTCCCAAAACGTTTTGGAGTTAGTGCTACAGGATGCAAATTTCTGTTTGAAAAAGCTAGCCTTTGCTTTCCTAACTGATTGTGTATATTGGTTCCTGACTTCCCTGAAAAGTTGCATATCAAATCAAATCAAATCAAAATCAAATCAAATTTTATTGGTCACATGCGCCAAATACAACAGGTGCAGACATTACAGTGAAATGCTTACTTACAGCCCTTAACCAACAGTGCATAAAAATAAAACAACAACAAAAAAAAGTGTTGAGAAAAAAAAGAGCAGAAGTAAAATAAAGTGACAGTAGGGAGGCTATATATACAGGGGGGTACCGTTGCAGAGTCAATGTGCGGGGGCACCGGCTAGTTGAGGTAGTTGAGGTAATATGTACATGTGGGTAGAGTTAAAGTGACTATGCATAAATAATTAACAGAGTAGCAGCAGCGTAAAAGGATGGGGTGGGGGGCAGTGCAAATAGTCCGGGTAGCCATGATTAGCTGTTCAGGAGTCTTATGGCTTGGGGGTAGAAGCTGTTGAGAAGTCTTTTGGACCTAGACTTGGCACTCCGGTACCGCTTGCCGTGCGGTAGCAGAGAGAACAGTCTATGACTAGGGTGGCTGGAGTCTTTGACAATTTTGAGGGCCTTTCTCTGACACCGCCTGGTATAGAGGTCCTGGATGGCAGGAAGCTTGGCCCCAGTGATGTACTGGGCCGTACGCACTACCCTCTGTAGTGCCTTGCGGTCGGAGGCCAAGCAGTTGCCATACCAGGCGGTGATGCAACCAGTCAGGATGCTCTCGATGTTGCAGCTGTAGATTTTTTTGAGGATCTGAGGACCCATGCCAAATCTTTTCAGTCTCCTGAGGGGGAATAGGCTTTGTCGTGCCCTCTTCACGACTGTCTTGGTGTGTTTGGACCATGATAGTTCGTTGGTGATGTGGACACCAAGGAACTTGAAGCTCTCAACCTGTTCCACTACAGCCCCGTCGATGAGAATGGGGGCGTGCTCAGTCCTCTTTTTTTTCCTGTAGTCCACAATCATCTCCTTTGTCTTGGTCACGTTGAGGGAGAGGTTGTTGTCCTGTTACCACACGGCCAGATCTCTGACCTCCTCCCTATAGGCTGTCTCATCGTTGTCGGTGATCAGGCCTATCACTGTTGTGTCGTCGGCAAACTTAATGATGGTGTTGGAGTCGTGCCTGGCCATGCAGTCATGGGTGAACAGAGAGTACAGGAGGGGACTGAGCACGCGCCCCTGAGGGGCCCCCGTGTTGAGGATCAGTGTGGCAGATGTGTTGTTACCTACCCTTACCACCTGGGGGCGGCCCGTCAGGAAGTCCAGGATCCAGTTGCAGAGGGAGGTGTTTAGTCCCAGGGTCCTTAGCTTAGTGATGAGCTTAGAGGGCACTATGGTGTTGAATGCTGAGCTGTAGTCAATGAATAGCATTCTCACGTAGGTGTTCCTCTTGTCCAGGTGGGAAAGGGCAGTGTGGAGTGCAATAGAGATTGCATCATCTGTGGATCTGTTGGGGCGGTATGCAAATTGGAGTGGGTCTAGGGTTTCTGGGATAATGCTGTTGATGTGAGCCATGACCAGCCTTTCAAAGCACTTCATGGCTACAGACGTCAGTGCTACGGGTCGGTAGTCATTTAGGCAGGTTATCTTAGAGTCCTTGGGCACGGGGACCATGGTGGTCTGCTTGAAACATGTTGGTATTACAGACTCAGTCAGGGACATGTTGAAAATGTCAGTGAAGACACTTGCCAGTTGGTCAGCACATGCTCGGAGTACACGTCCTGGTAATCCGTCTGGCCCTGCGGCCTTGTGAATGTTGACCTGCTTAAAAGTCTTACTCACATCGGCTACGGAGAGCGTGATCACATAGTCATCCGGAACAGCTGGTGCTCTCATGCATGCTTCAGTGTTGCTTGCCTCGAAGCGAGCATAGAAGTGGTTTAGCTCGTCTGGTAGGCTTGTGTCACTGGGCAGCTCGCGGCTGAGCTTCCCTTTGTAGTCTGTAATAGTTTTCAAGCCCTGCCACATCCGACGAGCGTCAGAGCCAGTGTAGTACGATTCAATCTTAGTCCTGTATTGACTCTTTGCCTGTTTGATGGTTCGTCGGAGGTCATAGCGGGATTTCTTATAAGCGTCCGGGTTAGAGTCCCGTTCCTTGAAAGTGGCAGCTCTACCCTTTAGCTCAGTGCGGATGTTTCCTGTAATCCATGGCTTCTGGTTGGGGTATGTACGTACGGTCACTGTGGGGGACGACATCATCGATGCACTTATTGATGAAGCCAGTGACTGATGTGGTGTACTCCTCAATGCTGTCTGAAGAATCCCGGAACATGTTCCAGTCTGTGCTAGCAAAACAGTCCTGTGGCTTAGCATCTGCGTCATCTGACCACTTTTTTATTAACCGAGTCACTGGTGCTTCCTGCTTTAGTTTTTGCTTATAAGCAGGAATCAGGAGGATAGAGTTATGGTCAGATTTGCCAAATGGAGGGCGAGGGAGAGCTTTGTATGCGTCTCTGTGTGTGGAGTAAAGGTGGTCTAGAGTTTTTTTTCCTCTGGTTGCACATTTAACATGCTGGTAGAAATTAGGTAGAACGGATTTAAGTTTCCCTGCATTAAAGTCCCCGGCCACTAGGAGCGCTGCATCTGGATGAGCGTTTTCCTGTTGATTTATGGCCTTGGACAACTCATTCAGTGCAATCTTAATGCCAGCATTGGTTTGTGGTGGTAAATAGACAGCTATGAAAAATATAGATGAAAACTCTCTTGGTAAATAGTGTGGTCTACAGCTTATCGATGCTAATGCAGTACGCCACAGGATGTTTTTGTGCTGGTCAAGGGCAGTCAAGTCTGAGGAGAACCAGGGGCTATATCTGTTCTTAGTTCTGAATTTTTGGAATGGGGCATGCTTATTTAAGATTGAGAGGAAAGCACTTTTAAAGAACAACCAGGCATCCTCTACTGACGGAATGCATTTGAGAGGATGCTGTGTTCCCATATGTCCGTGTGTGTGTGTGAGAGAGAGAGAGAAGGGTGGGTTGGTTACCTTGGCTTTGAGCTCGTCGTTGAAGTGTGGGACGTTGAACTCTACGAAGTGAAAGAAGGTGGGTCGTTTGTGAGCAATGCTGTAGTTCTTAGGGATCTCCTCCTCCCTTTAGTCCTTTAGGAAGGTCATGTTGCACAGGAAACGACCTGTAAACAGTGTGTGAGCATGTAAGGTATAAAAAATAAAGATTTACATGAAAGATCGAGATTGCACAGTCAAGGATGCATCTCTCTCAAACCTCTTGATCATAGAAGTATTGACCAACCCAGGCAGTTTCATGCTGAAGTGGTAGTGATGCGTATTTACAGAAGTATCATGGTGTGTGTGTGTGTTTGTAGTACATACTTGTAGTAGCTGAGCAGACAGTAAACCAGCAGCTCCTCCTTCCAGTTGATGGTGGCCATGTTGTCTTTGCGGTGTCATTCCTGGAAGGCCTCACTGACCCAGACCCATCTGAGCTGGCTGACCAGAGAGTGCTGCCCCGCTAACCGGCTCTCCTCATTGATACTGATGACGTGAGGAGAGGAAAGTGGACTCACGGTGTGAGAAGGTGTAGCTGTTGGAAAGGATTTGATAGGTGGAAGCAACATGGCTGAAACTAGCCGGTCAGTGGTAGAGTTACATGAAGTCTCACGGGGTAAGGGAGGGTGCATTTGTGTGTGTGTGAGTGTGCGTTTGCCTGAGTGAGTGTGTACTAATGTTAATCATAATCAGGTGGGTGCTTATATTTGTCCTATTGTGTCTGTGTGTGTGTGTGAGTGTGTGTGTGAGTGCGCAAGTGTGTGTGTCTCCGTGTCTGTGCATCTGCGTGCGTCCATCCTCACCTTGATGGCCTGGAACTGCAGATCGAGCCTGGTGTTGTTGGTGGAAGGGGACCCAGGTCTGGTGGTGTTGGTGGAGGGGGACCCAGACCTGGCTGTGTTGGTGGAGGGGGACCCAGACCTGGCGGTGATGGTAGAGGGGGACCCAGGTCTGGTGGTTGTCACGCGACGTGTATGCGGTCAGCGAAGTCAAACGCAGGACACAGAGTGGCTGGCAACGTACTTTTACTGAACACAGTAAATAATGTACAAAAACAACAAACCTCCAAACAGGGAGGAAAACACAATACCCGTACACAAAGCAACTGCCGGAATGACAAAGAACAATCACACACAATAACCAATGAGAGACAGGGGGTAATATAGGGAATACAATACAACATAATGGGAAACAGGTGTAAACAATAAAGACAAAACAAGACAAACACCGAAACATCGATCGGCAGCAGCTAGTACTCCGGGGACGACGAACGGCGAAGCCTGCCCGAGCAAGGAGGAGGAGCAGCCTCGGCTGAATCCGTGACAGTACCCCCCCCTTGACGCGCGGCCCCAGCCGTGCGCCGACCCCGGCCTCGGGGACGGCCAGGAGGACGCGGAGCAGGGCGAGTCGGATGACTCCGGTGGAAATCCCTCAACAGGGAGGGATCTAGGATGTCCCTCCTAGGGACCCAGCACCGTTCCTCCGGACCGTACCCCTCCCACTCCACGAGATACTGCAGACCCCCCATCCGACGCCTCGAATCCAAGATGGAACGGACTGAGTACGCCGGAGCCCCCTCGATGTCTAGTGGGGGCGGAGGAGCCTCTCGTACCTCATTCTCCTGGAGTGGACCAGCTACCACCGGCCTGAGGAGAGACACATGGAACGAGGGGTTAATAAGGTAATTAATGGGCAGTTGTAACCTATAACATACCTTGTTCAATCTCCTCAGGACTTTAAATGGCCCCACAAACCGCCGACCCAGCTTCCGGCAGGGCAGGCGAAGGGGCAGGTTTCGGGTCGAGAGCCAGACCCGATCTCCCGGTGCATACACCGGAGCCTCACTGCGGTGGCGATCGGCGCTCGCCTTTTGCCGCCTGATAGCCCGCTGCAGATGGACATGCGCAGCGTTCCATGTTTCTTCAGAGCATCGAAACCACTCATCCACCGCAGGGGTTTCGATCTGGCTCTGATGCCAGGGTGCCAGAACCGGCTGATAACCCAGCACACACTGAAAAGGCATAAGATTAGTGGAGGAGTGGCGGAGTGGGTTTTGGGCTATCTCTGCCCAGGGGATATACCCCGACCACTCCTCCTGCCGGTCCTGGCAATAGGACCTCAGAAACCTACCCACATCCTGGTTTACTCTCTCCACCTGCCCATTACTCTCAGTGTGAAAACCTGAGGTAAGGCTAATCGAGACCCCCAGACGTTCCATAAACGCCCTCCAGACTCTAGAGGTGAACTGGGGACCCCGATCAGACACTATATCCTTAGGCACCCCGTAGTGCCGGAAGACGTGAGTAAACAGGACGTTGGCAGTCTGTAGGGCTGTAGGGATAGCTGGCATAGGAATGAGACGGCAGGCCTTAGAAAACCGATCCACAACGACCAAGATCGTAGTGTTCCCCTGGGAGGGGGGAAGGTCCGTGACAAAATCCACCGATAGGTGAGACCACGGCCGTTGTGGAACGGGTAGGGGTTGTAACTTCCCTCTGGGCAGGTGTCTAGGAACCTTACACTGGGCGCACACCGAGCAGGAGGAAACGTAAACCCTCACGTCCCTAGCTAAAGTGGGCCACCAGTACTTCCCACTAAGGCAGTGCACTGTCCGACCAATACCAGGATGACCAGAGGAGGGTGACTTGTGAGCCCAAAATATCAGTCGATCACGAACCTCGAGCGGCACGTACTTCCGTCCCTCTGGACACTGTTGGGGAGTAGGGTCGGCACGTAACGCCCGCTCGATGTCCGCATCGACCTCCCACACCACCGGTGCCACCAGACAAGACTACGGAAGTATGGGAGTGGGCTCAATGGACCTCTCCTCTGTGTCATATCGTCGGGACAGGGCTTCTGCCTTAGCGTTCTGTGACCCTGGTCTATAAGTGAGCTTAAATACAAATCGGGTAAGAAACATGGCCCATCTAGCCTTGTGAGGGTTCAGTCTCCTCGCTGCCCGGATGTACTCCAGGTTACGATGGTCAGTCAGAATGAGAAAAGGGTGTTTAGCCCCCTCAAGCCAATGCCTCCACACCTTCAGGGCTTGAACCACCGCTAGCAGCTTCCTGTCCCCCACGTCATAATTGCGCTCCGCCGGACTGAGCTTCTTAGAATAGAAAGCACAGGGGCAGAGTTTTGGTGGCATGCCCGAGCGCTGAGACAGTATAGCACCGATCCCTGCCTCGGACGCATCCACCTCAACTTGGAACGCCAAAGAGGGATCCGGATGTGCCAGCACCGGAGCCGAGGTGAACAGGTCCTTCAGATGTCTAAACGCCCTATCCGCCTCAGCCGACCACTGCAGACGCACCGGGCCCCCCTTTAGCAGGGAGGTGATGGGATGGGGGGGGGGGGGATGCTATTGAGTGAAATATTCAGACAGTTGCAAAGATCGGCGAGATCTCAAACATTTTCATACTGAACAGGATAAAAACTGGAAAATTGGTTAAACAATTATAATTGTGCTTCCCTCTGTATCCCTCCCTCCACCTCTCTCTGTATGCCTACCTCCACCTCTCTCTGTATCACTCCCTCCACCTCTCTCTGTATCCCTCCCTCCACCTCTCTCTGTATCCCTCCCTCCACCTCTCTATGTCCCTCCCCATCCCCCTCTCCCCTACTCACTGTTTCTTCATAATCTCCTCGTCATCCCTCTTTCCTCTCATCCCTCCCTCCACTCTCCACCTCCTCATCCCCTTGTCCCCTCCCTCCCTCCCTCCCTCCCTGTGTGTTTGACCTGGTGGCCCCGGTGGCCCTGCTGTCAGGCCCCTCAAAGAGGAGAGGAGAGGGCCAATGTACCTCTTATTACCACTACGTTTGAGGAGCGCACAGAGAGGAAGACTGAATGAGGAAATAATGGATGCTATTTGTGCAGAGGGGGTGGGAGGGGCACCACATCAACTTTTCTTTCCCTTTACAAGGTCAGAGAGATAATGAGAGGCTCTGGTACTGGCTCTGATCTCTGGCTGGCGCCTAATTAATCATTAATTGTAATATGGCCACTCACTTCTCATCTAGAGCAGGCCACACTGAGGTGGAGTCAGGGTGTGTGTGTCAAGGACTCTTCCTGTGTGTTCATACTCACACAGCTATCGCTGCACTGGCCTCCCTTGTAGGTTATCACCACCATCACAGGTGTTGCTGAGAGAGAGAGAGAGAGAGAGAGAGAGAGATGAATCAGATATATAGTAATTCATTTATTCAAACAGTGTTTACTACCATGACACCTTAATAGCGACTTCAAAACATGTGAGCCCAAATTCAGCAGCCTTCCATCCTTCCATCCTTCCTTCCATCCATCCTTCCTTCCATCCTTCCATCCTTCCTTCCGTCCATCCGTCCATCCTTCCATCCTTCCATCCTTCCTTCCTTACATCTTTCCTTCCATCTTTCCTTCCCTCCATCCTTCCTTCCTTCCATCCTTCCTTCCTTCCTTCCTATCATTCTTCCTTACCGTCATCTGGTCACAGAACTTGTCGTTGAAGGAGTTGGGGAAGAGGTTGACCACATTGAGGTTCACGCTGGGTATGTATCTGGTCCACCTCGATGGTGACCCCTTCCAGGAACCAGGAGACAGAACACAGATAAATACATTTCCATAATTCAGGAAATTTTTATCACCATTAATCATGGTTTCTTCTCACCAAGTTAATTTCTCTCTCAACCCAAGAGCCCAGTAAAACAGGTCTGGATGATCCAGTGCCTCAGAGAAAAGCTACAGCAATAAGGCCAGGGCCAGTAATGTACACACACATGGATGATGCATGGCAGACACATTCAATTTCCTCTTTTTGCTCCATGGTGAAGAGGTCCATGGTGAAGAGATCCATGGTGAAGAGGTCCATGGTGAAGAGGTCCATGGTGAAGAGGTCCATGGTGAAGAGGCGTGGCTGCAGGGTGGTGCAGAAGGTATAGCCCTCCATCAGGCCGATCTGGGCATTGGCCGGCTGGTGGCTAGGCAGGTGCTTCTTAGGGGGGATCACGTCCTGTAACACCTGGTGGTGTAAGAGGTTATAACTGGTTATTGCAGGTTATAGAGCAGAAGGTCCTTCTTAGGAGGGGATCATGTCCTGTAACACCTGGGGGTGGGAGGGGTTATAACTGGTTATTGCAGGTTATAGAGCAGAAAGTGCTTCTTAGGTGGGGATCATGTCCTGGGGTTACAGTCGGGGGGGGGTAAACACAAGGTTAGTCTGTGGAGTGTGTTTTAAATCACATTCATGATTCCTTTCTTGTATGGCCAGATGGTAATTCTCACTAAGACCTCAAATCAAATCAAATCAAATCAAATCAAATTTTATTGGTCACATGCGCCGAATACAACAAGTGCAGACATTACAGTGAAATGCTTACTTACAGCCCTTAACCAACAGTGCGTTTATTTTAAACAAAAAAGTAAGAATAAAAAAAAAAAAAAAAAAAAAAGTGTTGAGAAAAACAAAGAGCAGAAGTAAAATAAAGTGACAGTAGGGAGGCTATATATACAGGGGGGTAACGGTGCAGAGTCAATGTGCGGGGGCACCGGCTAGTTGAGGTAGTTGAGGTAATATGTACATGTGGGTAGAGTTAAAGTGACTATGCATAAATACTTAACAGAGTAGCAGCAGCGTAAAAAGGATGGGGTGGGGGGGCAGTGCAAATAGTCCGGGTAGCCATGATTAGCTGTTCAGGAGTCTTATGGCTTGTGGGTAGAAGCTGTTGAGAAGTCTTTTGGACCTAGACTTGGCACTCCGGTACCGCTTGCCGTGCGGTAGCAGAGAGAACAGTCTATGACTAGGGTGGCTGGAGTCTTTGACAATTTTGAGGGCCTTCCTCTGACACCGCCTGGTATAGAGGTCTTGGATGGCAGGGAGCTTTGCCCCAGTGATGTACTGGGCCGTACGCACTACCCTCTGTAGTGCCTTGCGGTCAGAGGCCAAGCAGTTGCCATACCAGGCGGTGATGCAACCAGTCAGGATGCTCTCGATGGTGCAGCTGTAGAATTTTTTGAGGATCTGAGGACCCATGCCAAATCTTTTTAGTCTCCTGAGGGGGAATAGGCTTTGTCGTGCCCTCTTCACGACTGTCTTGGTGTGCTTGGACCATGATAGTTCGTTGGTGATGTGGACACCAAGGAACTTGAAGCTCTCAACCTGTTCCACTACAGCCCCGTCGATGAGAATGGGGGCGTGCTCAGTCCTCTTTTTTTTCCTGTAGTCCACAATCATCTCCTTTGTCTTGGTCACGTTGAGGGAGAGGTTGTTGTCCTGGCACCACACGGCCAGATCTCTGACCTCCTCCCTATAGGCTGTCTCATCGTTGTCGGTGATCAGGCCTACCACTGTTGTGTCGTCGGCAAACTTAATGATGGTGTTGGAGTCGTGCCTGGCCATGCAGTCATGGGTGAACAGAGAGTACAGGAGGGGACTGAGCACGCTCCCCTGAGGGGCCCCCGTGTTGAGGATCAGTGTGGCAGATGTGTTGTTACCTACCCTTACCACCTGGGGGCGGCCCGTCAGGAAGTCCAGGATCCAGTTGCAGAGGGAGGTGTTTAGTCCCAGGATCCTTAGCTTAGTGATGAGCTTAGAGGGCACTATGGTGTTGAATGCTGAGCTGTAGTCAATGAATAGCATTCTCAATATCTGTAGCATGAGTAATGACCATATCTAACACTGCCTCGCCGTATCACCACCTAAGCCCCTTTTTGAGCTATGAAAAACCCTGTTTTACTCATTCCATTTCTATGTGCAACAACACCCTGGTACGGCGTCTCAGACCCACCTCTTTGTGTGGCTCCATGATGACGGTGACACTCTTCCCGGTGACCTGGGCCAGCACCTGCAGGAAGTGCATGACCAACTTCCTGACCGTGGAGTTGGGGGAGGTGACTTCTCTCACCAGGTCATGGGTGACCATGTGGAAGGACAAGAACACAACAACTATGAGGAGAATAGAAGGTGTGAGAGAATGACACAGAAGGAGAGAGGAGACAAAAAGAGATGGAGCATCCAGACAAATAAGAGAGAGAAGAAGACAGAGGTGGAGCGACGGTCAAGTCCGAAATGCAAAAGGGACAAAAAGACAAGGCAATAGCAGAGAGAAATATGCCTTCTCTCACCACGCTGCTGAGTCTCTCACCACACTGCTGAGCCACAGTCACCATGCCGTAGTGTCTGACGAGACTGGCCACGAGGCTGGCCACGAGGCTGGCCACGAGACTGGCCACGAGGCTGGCCACGAGACTGGCCATGAGGCTGGCCACGAGACTGGCCACGAGGGGCAGAGCGCTAGGGCGGAGGTCCTTAATGACAGCAGACATGAATGCCCCGGTCAGTGCCTGTTCAAAAGTCCTGCGGGCTGGTGTCCTGGGCCTTGTCGTGGTGGGAGATTATCACACTGGAGATCCACTTCTCTGTGAAACTGGACATACACACACAACCGCAAAACATACACTCGATTAAACATGCTGCCATAGGACATTCAATAGACACAAGCAAACGACAACACACTAAAATATTAACATGTTCATCATATGGCATTAAAACGGTAATTAAATCAGCTTTGGTTTTATTCTGTGGTAACAGACATTTTCTAAATGTCTCTGGGTGTTTCATCCGTTGTCTCTGGCAGTGGTAAAAAATCCTGAGGACCGACAGACAGACAGTCTTTGTGCCTGACTGGCTGGCCTCGGCCTCCCTGTCCCCCTGTCCTCTCCAAGGCTGTGTTGTTGTTCAGCCCTGCTGAAGGAGACAGGTTGTTGTGTTGTTAATAAGGCGGCAGGTAGCCTAGCGGTTAGAATTTTGGGCCAGTAACCGAAAGGTCCCTGGTTCAAATCTCCGAGCCGATAAGGTGAAAATCTGTCAATGTGCCCTCGAGCAAGGCACTTGCTCCAGGGGCGCTGTACTCCTATGGCTGACCCCTGTAAAACAACACACTTCACTGCACCTATCTGGTGTATGTGACAATAAAACATTCTAAATAAAGGGGACGTGTTGGTTTGATTGAGAAGCTGTTTTTGCACATAGAAATGGAATGAGTAAAACAGGGTTTTTCATAGCTCAAAAAGGGGTAGGTGGTGACACGGCGAGGCATTGTTAGATATGGTCATTACTCTACACATGCTACAGATATTGGAATGAAGGTCTTAGTGAGAATTACCATCTGGCCATACAAGAAAGCTTGAGCTTGTGTTTTATAATGCCAGATGCCAGGGACAATGCCAAGAGTGTGCAAAGCTGTCATCAAGGCAAAGAGTGGCTATTTGAAGAATCTCAAATATAAAATATATTTTGATTTGTTTAACACTTTTTTGGTTACTACATGATTCCATATGTGTTATTTCATAGTTTTGATGTCTTCGCTATTATTCTACAATGTAGAAAATAGTAAAAATAAAGAAAAACCCTTTCCCACGGGGGTCCAGTATGAAAATGTATGCAGTCACTAACTGTAAGTCGCTCTGGATAAGAGCGTCTGCTAAATGACTAAAATGTAAAAATGAATGAGTAGGTGTTCTAAAACTTTTGACCAGTATTGTAGGCCTAATTCAATTGGTGCTAATTCACCACCTGAGGAAATGGAAACTCAAAACACATGAGCTAGTTCGCTAACTCTAATTTTAAACTGGGTGGTTCGTGCCCTGACTGCTGATTGGCTGACAGCCGTGGTATATCAGACCTTATACCACGGGTATGACAACACATTTATTTTTACGGCTCTAATTATGTTGGTAAGCAGTTTATAATAGCAGTAAGGCACCTCGGGGGTTGTGGTATATGGCCAATATTATACCACGGCTAAGGGCTGTATCCAGGCACTCTGCATTGCGTCGTGCATAAGAACAGCCCTTAGCCGTGGTATATTGGCCATATACAATACCCCCTTGGGCCTTATTGCTTAAATATAACACCTACTGCTAGTAGCCATGTATTAATCTAAGAGTAAATGTAATGTCCTAAAAAAAAACGTTACAATGAGGCCTCGTGCTCTAGCAATGGCAAATGGGTTTTTCAAGCTCCTGAATCTGGTGGGTCACATTGAGATTGACTTTATAATTTATAAAGGTACACTCAGCGAGATGACATTGCCAAGAGCAGCACCTCAGACATTGGGCGCGTTTGAGTGGTAACCAAAGCAACCGACCGTAGACGAAAGTCGAGGAGTGAAGTTGGGGCAGGTGCATCTGCGACAGCAGAAAGTCAGACACTAATGTGGTTTTCTAACAGCAAGGCTCATATCAACATGGCAGTGTTGAAATTGTTTATAAAAGGTTTTCTTTATAAATGTTGCATAATAATATTATGTGTGTACATTGTACATTCAATTACTTAAAGAGAGCCTCAAGTACCACATTTATTTGTATATATCCACTGCATCCTGTGAAGCGTGGGAGTGTGTGGATTTCCTCGTCCTTCTCGCCAGCCGTGATTTTGGGCAGCTCCATGGTAAGAAATGTGACCGTTCCTGGTGCAAAAACAATGTCCTATCCCTGAGCTCGAGTAAATTACATTACTAAGCTGCTCCCGAATGTACTACGTCAGGACATGGAAATCGATTCTATCGTAGTCCATGTGGGTTTTAATGACATTATGAAGGGCAGCTCTGAACAGTTGAAACTGGATTTTAAAGAGCTGATTGACTCTCTGCTAGACACTAACAAAAAACCCATCATATCTGGCCCTATGCCCTCTCTGAATCGTGGCTGTTATGAACCCCGTGGCTCTAAACGTCTAGGGTGGATGGACATGAGACCCGTAACATAAATTATGCAAATTAGGAGTGTGGCATGGAACAGTGAGAACAAATAGGACACAACTACCATGAACTACCGTCAACCACAAATGGTTTATTTCTGAACACACGGTAAAGGATTGGGAAAAAGGGCTGAGCAGGACCCAAGAAATGAAACCATAGTGTAAAACACCCCTAAACTGATCTTGCCTGCCTCAAGAACCGCTAGGCTACTGCTACCATACAAAAATACAGTGGGTGGTCCGCTCAGGTCTAACTAGTGTTTATAGACAGTTCTTTCTACGGGAAATGTATGCCCAAGGGCAGCTAGCTCAAACTCCCCTTTTCCCAGAAACACACAACAGTTACCAAACAGAGTAACCAGCAACTTAGTGAGTACTCTAAACAAAGGACATCACAGTATCCATTACTCACATACAAAACAGTAGTCTAACAGAAGTACCAATCATAGTAAACAGCAACTTAGTGAGTAATCAAAACCAGGACACCACCGTGTCCATACTCACATACGGAAATATTCTCTCTCTCTCTCTCAACAAACACAAGACTGGTTTTTATACAATGGGATGTGTGATTGAACAAACGAGTAACAGGTGGTGCAATGCACAGGAATGTTCACTGATTGGTCCAATCAGCAGACACCTCAACGACCACCAATCAGGAACATACAGGACACCTGTGATTAGGGCAGAAGGAGAGAAACACACAAAAACACAGGATACCTGTATCCGTAACACTCCCCACCCTTAAAAGAGCAAACCACAATGGTTTGCGACACACGTACTATCACAACACCCAAATTCACAAATCATCCTGCCGGGATAACAACAAAAAAAACCTAGATCATTACACACGAGACAAAGCATCTGCCAACACATTATCCAACCCCTTTTTTTTTTTTTTCTCCAAATTATAATTTTGCACGACAAGTGCCCAACGCATAAGGCGTTGGTTCTGGTTGTACATCCGGTGGAGAAAAACTAAGGGGTTATGGTCAGTATAAACTATCACTGGTAATGCACTGGAACCAACATAAACTTCAAAGTACTGCAGAGCTAACAACAAAGCTAGAGCTTCTTGTTCAATGGTGGAATAGTTTGTCTGACATTTGTTAAATTTCCGTGAAAAATAACAGACAGGATGGTCCACTCCACTCTGGTCTTGCTGCAGTAGAACAGCCCCAGCACCTCTGGCACTTGCATCTACCTCCAGTTTAAACGGTCGTTCAAAATCTGGCGCAGCAAGAACAGGAGTACTACATAAGAGTGCTTTAGCAGTGTTGAAAGCAGTACGACACCCTTCAGACCATACAAATTTTCTCGCCGGACTGAGCAAATCCGTTAATGGAGCAACTACAGCAGAGAAATTTTTACAGAAACTACGGTAGTAGCCAACCATCCCTAAAAACGGCGTAGCTCTCTTCTGGTGGTAGGTGCGGGAAATGCGTTTATAGCCGAGACCTTGGCATCTACAGGGCGCACCTGACCATGGCCGACCTGTTTACCAAGATAAGTAACAGTGGCCTTCCCAAACTCGCACTTTGCTAAGTTCAGGGTTAGAGAAGCGGTTGCTAGACGTTCACACACTACCCTTAGAGTTTTAACATGATCAGACCACTCAGTTGAATAAATGACCAGATCATCAAGGTAAGCACTACAATTAGGAACTCCAGCCAATACTGTGTTAACCAGGCGTTGGAAAGTGGCTGGTGCGTTCCGCATCCCAAATGCCATGACAGCATATGGTAGGAAGTGATCTGGGGTCACAAAGGCAGAGATGTCGGAGGCACGTGGGGTTAACGGCACCTGCCAGTAACCTTTTAGAAGATCTAGTTTGGTTACATAAGTAGCAGCACCAACAGTATCAATACAGTCATCCAGTCTGGGTAACGGGAACGAGTCGGGCACTGTGACAGCATTGACCTTCCGATAGTCCGTACATAATCTGGATGTCCCATCAGGTTTAGGAACCAGAATGCACGGAGAACTCCAAGGACTTGAACTTGGCATAGCCAGGTTATTCTCCAGCAAATAACCGACCTCACCCCTCATTATCTTTCTCTTAGAGACGTTGACACGATAAGGATGTTGCTTGATAGGTGCAGCGTTTCCAACATTAATGTCATGTTCTAACACATTTGTACATGTAGGAACATCATTAAAAAGACATGGAAAGCTGTGTAATAGTCTCACAATATCATCTGACTGTCTGTCCGTTAAATGAATCAGGCTTGACGGGAGAGACAGCAGCATCTCTGAATTGGGCAATCTAGCACACTGCTGCTGAGTATTGCGCAACTCCAAACCATCTCCGTCCACATCATTAACATGACCTCCCACTACAGCCGTAGCAGCAATAGAGACAGCCGACTCGGCCAGTTTCTCTGGACTGTCTACCTGAGTGACGGGTCTGGTGTGGTATGTCTTCAACATGTTAACGTGGCACACACGAGATTGGCGTTTTCTATCAGGAGTCTGTATCACGTAGTCAGTTTCACTTAGTTTCTTTTCAATGACATAAGGACCAGAGAAACGTGCTGACAATGACGCTCCTGGCACAGGCAACAATACAAGAACTCGGTCACCTGGCTGCAGTGAACGAGAAACAGCCTGTGTGTCATAGTGTCGTTTCATCCGTTTCTGTGAGGAAGACAGCGCTTCCTTTGCTAGAGCACAGGCAGCATGTAGGCGCTCACGAAAGCGACTAACGTAGTCCAACACATTTTCTTTCACACACAACTCTTGTGACAAAAACTGATCCTTAAGGACTTTCATAGGTCCTCTCATGGTGTGTCCAAACACCAGTTCAGCTGGGCTGAACCCTAGGGATTCCTGTACTGTCTCACGGACAGCAAACAACACTAGAGGAACTCCCTCATCCCAATCTTTCTCAGATTCCAAGCAATATTTACGGAGCATAGACTTCAGGGTCTGATGCCAACGTTCAAGCGCACCCTGAGACTCTGGGTGATATGCGCTTGACACACGGTGTGTAACTGACAAGGATTTTAACACTTGTTTGAAAAGTTTAGAAAGGAAATTCGTACCCTGATCAGTTTGTATCACCTTAGGTAATCCAAAAGTTGAGAAGAATTTGATCAACGCTTTACTCACCACCGGAGCAGTAATCCTTCGCAGAGGAATGGCCTCTGGGTACCTGGTGGCCACACACATAATTGTCAACATAAACTGGTTACCAGATTTTGTTTTTGGTAATGGTCCAACACAATCAACCATCACATGTTCGAATGGTTCACCTATGGCGGTATGGGACAAAGAGGCGCGGGGGAAATAACCTGGTTCGGTTTCCCAACTACTTGACAGGTGTGGCAAGTCCGACAGAACTGAGCCACATCTTGTTTTAAGCCAGGCCAAAAGAAATGTCGCAAAACACGATCATAAGTCTTGGTGACTCCCAGATGTCCGGACCACTGGTGATCATGAGCGAGGGATAAAACATTTTGTCGAAAGGCTGTAGGAATCACTATTTGGTAAACAGCATTCCAATCTCCGCCAGCGTCAACATGGGATGTCCATTTACGCATGAGGAGATTACCATCAATGAAATATGCCATGTTTTTCTTCTTTAGCTCGTCCTCTGAGACAACACTAGAAAACATTTAGCCAGGCTAATGTCAACCTGTTGGTTAGCGATCAGCTGCTCACGAGTAACTGGTAACTGTATTGCCTCAGCAACAAGTTCCACATCCTTCTTCCTTTCTCTGGGCTGTTGGTCAGACTGCACCAGCTTACCAGAGGTAGCACCCGCACTATCCTCTGGGTCACACTCTCTGAATAGAATCGTGTCTGACAAATCTATCACTTCACCCACTTGTCATGCTTGAGCACGTGTGACAGCACAAGCGGGGAACACATCTGGATAACCCTGTGCCAGCTCCTCGGAGAGAGACTGGTCACTTTTATCCAATACCTCCAATATGGGTATTACCTTTCCTCCGGCAATATCGTTGCCCATTATAAATGTCACACCTTTTACTGGCAACATAGGACGTACGCCAACTCTGAACAATCCACTGACTAACTCAGAGTGTACGTTCACAAAGTGCAATGGCACTGGGACGAAACCCATTTCAATTCCTTGTACTAACACACTGGAACCACAATATGTATTATTAGACAAGGGCAACACATCAGATAGTATGAACGACTGCGCCGCACCAGTATCTCTGAGGATTCTAACTGGACGCTGAGACGCTTCGTCATCTGATATAGAAACAAACCCCTCAAAAATGAACGGTTCATAACTGTGATCTGGGACAGGGACTTTCAAACCACATTCACTATGAGGCCTCTGTCTTGATTCCGGCCTTACAACCGTACGAATCAGCCCAACACCCGTTGGCGGCCTGGCGTGCTGAGGCATCCCCGGTTTGCGTTTAAGCAAAAGCAATCACTAACCAAATGTCCCACCTTATGACAATAGAAACAGTGACGCACATCTTTTGGGCGTGCTGGGACGTACTGCTGGTCGACTAGGACTAAAAGTTAGCAACTCCGCAGCCCTGCTCTCCGTACGAGCCGAAAACACGCTCTTATGCGTCAACACAAACTCGTCTGCCAATACAGACGCTTCCGACAGTGAGGATACTTTCTGTTCGTTCAGATAAACTACAATGCGTTCCGGTAAACAATTTTTTAACTCTTCTAACAAGATTAACTCCCGTAGAGAGTTAAAATCAGTTACCTTACTAGCACTGTGCCATTTGTCAAACAGATTTCCTTTGTCTCTAGCAAACTCCACATAAGTCTGAGTAGGAGACTTTTTATGAGACCTAAATCTCTGTCGATATGCCTCAGGAACAAGCTCATAGGCACGAAGAACAGTAGCTTTGACCACGTCATAATTCAAACTGTCTTCAAGAGGTAGCGCTGCCAGAACCTCTTGGGCTTTACCTGTTAGTTTACACTGAAGTAATAGGCACCATACCTCTTTGGGCCATTTCAATGCTACTGCTATACGTTCAAAAACACTGAAATAGGAATCAACCTCTGACTCCCTGAACACAGGTACCAAGGTGATCTGCCTACTAATATCAAACGTAGCAGCTGACACAGCTGGTGAGGATGGCTCACTAGTAGGCATAGTATTAGCAGAGACTAACCTCGCTGTTTCTGCCTCTAGTTCCATTTTACGCACCTCCAGTTCCATCTTACGCATCTCCAGTTCCATCTTACGCGTCTCCAGTTCTGCCTCTAGCTTACGCGTCTCCTGTTCTGCCTCTAGCTCCATTTTACGCATCTCCAGCTTGTCTTGCCTGATTTGTGCCCGCTCTTCCGCCTCCATTTGGAGCCGTGTCGAGCGGACATCCATCCTGGCATCACTGTCAGTCAGTGGGGAGAGTGGGTCATAACGGGGCAATGTGGCTGGAGCCTTAGTCTCGTCCTCAGACACTGATGGGCTTACAGGAACAGCAACCACATCCCCTACAGGAGCAGCAGACTCAGGCGGCGGTAACTCAAGCACTCGCTCGTTTAACAATATCGCTAGCACTACTTCCCTAACTTCTGCTTTCCCTAAACCCCTCGGTATGGGTACAGAAAAGTGGTCAGCCAAAGCCTGTAGATCCACTCTACGGCAATTATCAAAAACTTCCCACGTAGGGTTTTCCAAAAATGCCTCCAACTCAAAAGTAGCCATCCTACTAGCAACACGAGCCGTCGACTACTGAACACACAAAAAAAAACAGGTAGTACCGCTGCCAAGCTCAACACTGAACCAGACACTTACTAATTTGCATGAGTAACATGGGATAGATCCCGGACGAACCCCCACTTTATGTTACGAACCCCATGGCTCTAAACGTCTAGGGTGGATGGACATGAGACCCGTAACATAAATTATGCAAATTAGGAGTGTGGCATGGAACAGTGAGAACAAATAGGACACAACTACCATGAACTACCGTCAACCACAAATGGTTTATTTCTGAACACACGGTAAAGGATTGGGAAAAAGGGCTGAGCAGGACCCAAGAAATGAAACCATAGTGTAAAACACCCCTAAACTGATCTTGCCTGCCTCAAGAACCGCTAGGCTACTGCTACCATACAAAAATACAGTGGGTGGTCCGCTCAGGTCTAACTAGTGTTTATAGACAGTTCTTTCTACGGGAAATGTATGCCCAAGGGCAGCTAGCTCAAACTCCCCTTTTCCCAGAAACACACAACAGTTACCAAACAGAGTAACCAGCAACTTAGTGAGTACTCTAAACAAAGGACATCACAGTATCCATTACTCACATACAAAACAGTAGTCTAACAGAAGTACCAATCATAGTAAACAGCAACTTAGTGAGTAATCAAAACCAGGACACCACCGTGTCCATACTCACATACGGAAATATTCTCTCTCTCTCTCAACAAACACAAGACTGGTTTTTATACAATGGGATGTGTGATTGAACAAACGAGTAACAGGTGGTGCAATGCACAGGAATGTTCACTGATTGGTCCAATCAGCAGACACCTCAACGACCACCAATCAGGAACATACAGGACACCTGTGATTAGGGCAGAAGGAGAGAAACACACAAAAACACAGGATACCTGTATCCGTAACAGTGGCATTGAATGCTTTAGCAGGATTCTTGCTCTTCACAACTGGCTATGTGATTATTGTAGCTCAATGGGTGTAACTTTTGTTGACAATTTCGATACCTTTTGGAAACAAAACACGTTTTATAAGGAGGATGGGATCCACCCAAATCATTTGGGTTCCTGGATCTTTTCACAGCATTATAAGGCTGCGTTGAGACAATGACTTAGCAGTTACTTCAGCAAATGTACATTAAATCAGGGGCGTCGGTAGACACAATATATGTAAACTAATGTATGTCCCTCTAACTGCCCTGAATGCCTCTGCTGATCCTACAGCTATTGTGTGGAGTAATCATGTGCCTAAGAACCATATTTATACTGTTAGCACTGAGCCGGTGTACCCGAGTATGCAGCTCACCCTGCACTAACATAAAGAACATGAGCACATCTACTGCTGCTAAGCTTCCCAGTAAAGCAATAAAAACAAGTAAGCATCCCAGAAGAAAAGTGCTCAAAATAGCCCACGTTAACATATGTAGTTTAAGAAACAAGGTTCATTAAATCAATAATTTGTTAGTAACAGATGGCATTCATATTCTGACTATCTCTGAAACTCACTTAGATAATACCTTTGATGATATAGTGGTAGCAATACAAGGTTATAACACTTACAGAAAAGATAGAAATGCCAATGGTGGAGGTGTTGCTGTTTATATTCAGAACCACATTCCTGTGAAGATTAGAGAGGATCTCATGTTAAATACTGTTGAAGTAATATGGCTACAGGTTCATCTGCCTCACCTATAGCCAATTCTGATGTGAAGCTGCTATAGACCACCAAGTGCTAACAGTAAGTATCTGTATAACGTGTGAAATGCTTGATAATGTATGTGATATCAATAGAGAGGTATACTTTCTGGGTGATTTAAATATTGACTGGCTTTCATCAAGCTGCCCACTCAAGAGATAGCTTCAAACTGTAACCAGTGCCTGCAACCTGGTTCAGGTTATCAGTCAACCTACCAGGGTGGTTACTGTGGTGAGTGATTTAGAAGGAGTCAGGCGCAGGAGGGTAAATCACAGAATAAAAGGTTTTATTCATTAACACAGCGGTACGCAGCAATGCGTCAAACACTCCAGTACGGAAATACGGCGCACTGGAAAACAACAAGGCACACGGGTGAATATCATGGTGATCCAAAATACAAAGAGCTCCACCGAGCTAATCTAACCTCCACACTAAACAATCACACACAAAGACAAGGGGGCAGATGGAACACTTATACAGGTACTGATGAGGGGATATGAACCTGGTGTGTGTAATAAACAAGACAAAACAAATGGAATGATGAAATGAGGAGCAGCAGTGGCTAGAAGGCCGGTGACAACGAACACCGAAGCCTGCCCGAACAAGGAGAGGAGGCAGCGTCAGACGAAGTCGTGACAGTACCCCCGTCCCCACAAACCGTGGGCTCAGCTTCCGGCAGGGCAGGCGGAGGGGCAGATTCCGGGTCGAGAGTCAGACCCGATCACCCGGTACAAAGACCGGGGCCTCACCGCGGTGGCGGTCAGAGTTGGCCTTCTGGCGACGCACGGCGCACTGGAGGTGGACATGAGCAGCTTTCCACGTCTCCTCCGCGCGCCGAAACCAGTCATCCACCGCAGGAGCTTCGGTCTGGCTCTGATGCCACGGTGCCAGAACCGGCTGATAACCTAAAACACATTGAAATGGCGATAGGTTAGTGGAGGAGTGGCGGAGAGAGTTCTGGGCACATTCGGCCCATGGCAAGAACACCGACCACTCCCCCGGCCCGTCCTGGCAGTAGGACCGCAGGAACCTACCCACATCCTGATTCACCCGTTCCACCTGCCCATTAGACTCGGGGTGAAACCCAGAGGTCAGGCTGACCTAGACCCCAGACGTTCCATGAACGCCTTCCAGACCCTGGATGTAAACTGGGGACCCCGGTCAGACTCTATGTCCTCTGGCACCCCGTAGTGCCGGAAGACGTGAGTAAACATGGCCTCCGCAGTCTGCAGGGCCGTGGGGAGACCGGGCAGAGGAAGGAGGCGGTCCACAACGACCAGGATGATGGTGTTACCCTGAGAGAGGGGAAGATCAGTGAGAAAATCAATACACAAGTGGGACCATGGCCGTTGTGGAACTGGTAAGGGATGTGACTTACCCGCTGGGAGGTACCTAGGTGCCTTACTCTGGGCGCACACTGAGCAGGAGGAGACATACACCCTCACGTCCTTAGCCAAGGTAGGCCACCAGCACTTTCCGGTCAGGCAGAGCACTGTACGCCCGATACCTGGATGACCAGAGGAGGGGGACGTGTGTGCCCAATAGACGGCACGTACCACAGCCCAGCTGGACACTGAGGTGGAGATGGCTCTGTGCGTCACGCCCGTTCTATGTCGGCGTCCACCACCCATACTACCGGCGCCACAATGCAGGAGGCCGAGAGAATGGGGGTGTTGTCTATGGGCCTCTCCTCTATGTCGTGCAGCCGTGACAGTGCGTCTGCCTTCACGTTCTTTGTACCCGGTATGTAGGACAGTGTAAAATCAAACCGGGTGAAGAACAGGGCCCACCTGGCCTGGCGAGGGTTCAGCCTCCTCGCTGCCCGGATGTACTCCAGGTTACGGTGGTCCGTCCAGACGAGGAAAGGTTGTTTCGCCCCCTCGAGCCAGTGCCTCCACACGGTCAGTGCTCTGACAACAGCCAACATCTCCCGATCACCAACGTCGTAGTTCTGCTCCGCCGGGCTGAGCTTCTTGGAGAAGAAGGCACAGAGGCGGAGCTTGGGTGGCGTGCCCGAGCGTTGAGATAGGACAGCGCCTATCCCTACCTCGGACGCATCCACCTCCACTACGAACGGTAATGATGGATCAGGATGGACCAGTACCCGGGTTGAGGTAAACAGAGCCCTCAGGTTACTGAAAGCCCTGTCAGCCTCAGCAGACCAGCGGAGCCGGGACGGCCCACCCTTCCACAAACAGATGATGGGAGTTGCGACCTTGCCAAAGCCCCGGATAAACCTCCGATAGTAGTTGGCAAAGCCAATAAAGCGTTGCGCCTCCTTTACCGTGGTTGGAGTCGGCCAATTACGCACAGCTGAAATGCGATCTCCCTCCATCTCCACACCTGAGGTGGTGATGCAGTATCCAAGGAAGGAGACTGACTGTTGGAAAAACAAACACTTTTCTGCCTTGGCATAAAAGGTCATGTTCCAACAGTTGGCCCAGCACTTTGCGAATCAGGTACACATGCTTGGCGCATGTAGCGGAATAAACCAGAATGTCATCGATGTAGACCACTACACCATGACCAAGCATGTCCCGAAACACCTCGTTCACAAAGGATTAGAAGACTGATGGAGCATTCATCAAACCGTACGGCTTCACCAGGTATTCGTAATACCCCGTGGTTGTGCTGAATGCTGTCTTCCACTCATCCCCTTCTCGGACACGCACCAGGTTGTATGCACTCCGGAGATCTAATTTTGTGAAGAAGCGCGCCCCATGCATTGACTCGATTACAGATGGAATGAGGGGTAGAGGATAACTATAATGAATTGTCCCCTTGTTCAGTGCTCGGTAATCAATGCAATGGCAGAAGTGGAGGGACGTATGAAACCCTGGCGCAGGGACTCGGAGACGTATGTCTCCATCGCCTCCGTTTCAGCCTGCGACAGGGGATATACATGACTCCTGAGAGGCACAGCGTCTACCCGGAGGTTTATCGCGCAATCCCCCGCCCGATGAGGTGATAATTTGGTTGCCTGCGTTTTGGAAAACGTGTGCGCCAAATCAAGGTATTCAGGGGAATGCGCACGGTGGAGGTAGTGTCTGGACTTTCCACTGTGGTTGCACCAACGGAAACAGCTAGACACCTACCCTGACACTCTCGCGACCACCCTGTGAGAACCCTCTGCGGCCATGAAAAGGTGGGGTCGTGTAGTGCTAACCAGGGAAGACCCAACACAACAGGGAAATCAGGAGACAAAATAATAAAAAAGGTGACTTGCTCTGTATGGGTCTTTTGCATAACCATTGTGACTGGTGCTGTAACTTCCCTAACGAACCCTGACCCTAATGGTCGATTGTCAAGTGCTTTGATGGGCAGTGGAATGGATAGGGAAACCAACGTATTACCTAGGATATGAGCTAACGACCTGTCCATAAAGTTCCCAGCTGTGCCTGAATCGACCAGCGCCTTACACTGGGAAACTGTGTAAATCAGGGAAGGTGACATGTATGGTGCAGTGCACAGCAGAGGGCTCTGAACGAGTGTGGGTTTGCGCTACCTGGGGTGACGCGAGAGTGCCCTGCCTGCCGCCTCCAGACCCGGAAGAACCCTGACAACAGCGTGCAGCAGAATGTCCTCTCCTGCCACAAGAGTGACACTGGAGCTGTCGTCCTCCGTTCTCCCGGATCACTGCACCACCCAGCTCCATCGGAACTGAATCCGGGTTGAAGGGGGGTGAAATGGGCAGGCCCCTTCCAGGACGTCCGGTGACGACGAACGCTGAAGCCTGCCCGAACAAGGAGAGGAGGCAGCTTCGGAGGAAGTCGTGACAGTTACATACAGTACAGGAATTAAATCATCAACATGTATTGATCACATCTTTACTAATGCTGCAGAGATTTGTTTGAAAGCAGTATCCAAATCAATTTGGATGTAGTGATCACAATATAGTAGCCATATCTACGAAAACCAAAGTTCTAAAGGCTGGGCCTAATGTTGTGTATAAGAGGTCATACAATAAGTTTTGTAGTGATTCCTATGTTGTTGATGTAAAGAATATATGTTGGTCCGTGGTGTGTAATGAGGAGCAAACAGACACTGCACTTGACACATTTATGAAATTGCTTATTCCAGTTACTAATAAGCATGCACCCATTAAGAAAATGACTGTAAAAACGGTTAAATCCCCGTGGATTGATGAGGAATGTAAAAATTGTATGGTTGAGAGGGATGAGGCAAAAGGAATGGCAAATAAGTCTGGCTGCACAACCGATTGGCAAACGTATTGCAAATTGAGAAATCATGTGACTAAACTGAATAAAAAGAAGAAGAAACAACACTATGAAACAAGGATAAATGATATAAAGAATGATAGTAAAAAGCTTTGGAGCACCTTAAATACATTTTTTGGGAAAAAGCCAAACTCAGCGCCATCATTCATTGAATCGGATGGCTCATTCATCACATTTACATTTACATCATTTAGCACAAAACCAACTTATATTGCCAACTACTTTATAATTTTTTAATTGGCAAGATTAGCAAATTTAGGCATGACATGCCAGCAACAATTGCTGACACTTCACATTCAAGTATATCTGACCAAATTATGAAAGACAAGCATTGTAATTTTGAATTCTGTAAAGTGAGTGTGGAAGAGGTGAAAAATGGATAATAGCGGACGATATTGCCACTCCTATTTGCCATATTTTCAATTTAAGCCTACTAGAAAGTGTGTGCCCCCAGGCTTGGAGGGAAGCAAAAGTCATTCCGCTACCTAAGAATATTAAAGCCCCCTTTACTGGCTCAAATAGCTGACCAATTAGCCTGTTACCAACCCTTAGTAAACTATTGAAAAAAATTGTGTTTGACCAGATACAATGCTATTTTACTGTAAACAAATTGACAACAAACTTTCAGCATGCTTATAGAGAAGGTCATTCAACAAGCACAGCACTTACACAAATTACTGATGATTGGCTGAGAGAAATTGATGATAGACTTCAGTGTGGCTTTTGAAATTATCGATCATAGTCTGCTGCTGGAAAAACGTATGTGTTATGGCTTTACACCCCCTGCTATAATGTGGATAAAGAGTTACTTGTCTAACAGAACACAGAAGGTGTTCTTTAATGGAAGCCTCTCAAACATAATCCAGGTAGAATCAGGAATTCCCCAGGGCAGCTGTCTAGGCCCCTTGCTTTTTTCCATCTTTACTAACGACATGCCACAGGCTTTGAGTAAAGCCAGTGTGTCTATGTATGCGGATGACTCAACACTATACATGTCAGCTACTACAGCAACTGAAATAACTGCAACACTTAACAAAGAGTTGCAGTTAGTTTCGGAATGGGTGGCAATGAATAAGTTAGTCCTGAATATTTCCAAAACTAAAAGCATTGTATTTGGGTCAAATCATTCACTAAACCCTAAACCTCAACTACATCTCGTAATGAATAATGTGGAAATTGAGCAAGTTAAGGTGACTAAGCTGCTTCGAGTAACCCTGGATTGTAGACTGTCATGGTCAAAGCATATTGATAAAAAAGTAGCTAAGATGGGGAGAAGTATGTCCATAATTAAGCGCTGCTCTGCCTTCTTAACAACACAATCAACAAGACAGGTCCTACAGGTCCTAGTGTGGTCAGGTGCCACAGAGAGGGACTTGGGAAAATTGCAGTTGGCTCAGAACAGGGCAGCACGGCTGGCCCTTAAAAGTACACGGAGAGCTAACATTAATGACATGCATGTCAGTCTCTCCTGGCTCAGAGTGGAAGAGAGACTGACTTCATCACTGCTTGTTTTTGTAAGAGGTGTTGACAAGCTGTCTGTTTGGAACACTGGCACACAGCTCGGACACCCATGCATACCCCACAAGACATGCCACCAGAGGTCTCTTCACGGTCCCCAAGTCCAGAACAGACTATGGGAGGCGCACAGTACTGTGCCTTGGCACAGTGCCTTGGCAGCAGCTAATGGGGATCCCTAATAAATACAAAATACAAATACACATAAATGAGTCGTGTCGGGGAGAATGTTTGCATTTTATCTAACCCTAACCCTTTTCCTAACCTTAACCTAATTCTCCTAATCTGCTATGTTTATTCACCTAACCTGCTGCGTATATTCTCGTAACCTGCTGCGAAAAGTCACTTCGGACATTAGCGGCATCCCATCTAGTCATAACCCATAAATCGCAGCAAATTGGTTCCTGTTTCAGTCATGTTTTTGGTCACGTTCATGTAGGTCAAACAAAAACACCCTAATGATTGGTTGACAATAGAGCCTCCCACAATGCAGGCGATGGCTGCAGGACGAAGTCGGTGAAGAGCAACTGCAGAAACTTGCAGTCAAAACTTTGTGACCTTTGATCACATGATTTTTGTAAAGTTCATGCAGTTCACATGTAGGCACAAGGCAAATGTTTTATCCCCAGAACACACTTTGAAATGTGGTGTACAACGATGGTCACCGACTTGACAAAAATGGTCAGCTCGAACACGGACATTGAGATGAGCAGGATGCAAGACTTTGTTCTCACACAGAGAATCTGGGGATGTACGCTTCATGCTGCTACAATGTGCACACTACGGGAAGTTTAGCCTCACGCTCCAACGCTCCTGGTTGTTGCGGAAATTGACCCACTACTACCGTTTACATTGTGCATCTACATCATCTCACTGAGTCTACATTTAAACCTAACCTATGACCTGACCCATCCCCTTATGCATTGCTGCACCGCAGTGGCAAGAAGTGACATCCCCCCAAAACTATACAACACATAACTGTCTCCTAGCCTGCCCCGCACAGGCTACTTTCGGTCCCTAACACTAAAACTAAAATATGTTTTATAAAACCTAAATAAAAACTAGTCAAGTGGATCTGAAAACTAACTGAAACTAAACTGAATTTCAAATAAAAATCTTTAAAAGAATAGAGATAGAGGATATTACTAATATAAAAACAAAATTATAATTAACCTTTGAGCTCAAGAATGACTGTTTAGAAATAATTGCATTTTGAAATGTTATACAATCACGAGAAGCACACCAGGGGGGAGAGAGTGTGAGAGGCTCTCTCATTACAGCAGCCGGCCCCAGTGAAACAGGCAGGCACAGCGGCAGGGCAGACACCTTTATTACAGGGATCATGAGAATAATGCACTTTGGTTTTATCTGCCCCAAAAAATGACATTTGATTGTGGTGGCCAGGTAGAATGTGCAGCTCGTACCGGAGCGAACAATAAAAAAATTTACTCGCACAGACAAATGCAACAGAATGGTCGCAGTCTGAAGCCCTGTACCCTGTGTAGAATAACTACCCTGCTGCACTCAGGAAGTGTGATTAACTCATGCCTGAGACCGGCGCTATGAGTAACCTGTCATGGAGAGAGAACCTCTAGACAAGTTGCCGGAGCCAGGGAGAGCAGAGGTAATTTCAACTGGCAGATTATGAGCTGACAAGGCGACGCGGCCAGAGACTTAAAGAGGGAGAAAATTAACTAATTAACACCAGAGAAGAGAGGGGGAGAAAGAAAGAGAGAGGGCTGGTCTGTCTGGTGGGAGAGGAGGTAGAACGGAGGAGAGGAGGAGACTGCATAATTGAATTCTACTAGCCTAGCCCTGTCAGCACATAAGGGCTACGCTGCTACTGGCTGAAATGCACTCATCCCATCTCAACAGCTAGATATAAAGACATAAATACCATAGAAATCGTTTTGAATAAAGAGAGGCTCAAAGAGGCTTTAAATAGTGTCTCACTTCAAAAGGAGGAGGAAGGAGAGGGAGAAGCAGAGGAGGGAGTGAAGGGGCCGGCGGAGACAGAGGGAGAGAGAGGGAGAGAGAGGGAGAAGAGAGAGCAGGAAAAGAAAGGGATGGCGATTTAGCCATCCAAACAAATGTCAGGATAGAGAGGGAGAGAGAGAGACAGAGAGAGAGAGTGAGTGTGAGTGAGAGAGAGACAGAGAGAGACAGAGAGTGAGTGTATGAGTGTGTGAGAGAGAGAGACAGAGAGAGAGAGAGGCAGAGACAGAGAGAGACAGAGAGAGAGAGAGAGAGAGAGAGAGAGAGAGAGAGAGAGAGAGAGCACTATTTGTGGCATTCATCTTTGGAGCACCAACTCAATTAGAGAAATGTGTTTTCACCAGTAGCAGACAGAGATAGAGTCATCAGAAAGTAAATAATGCAGTCGTCATCCAGGGTTCTGTAGATTGATTATTCAGGCCTGGAGAGGAGACAAGGAGCTCGTAAGACCTGATGATAGAAGACTGTCTCCTCTCCTCTCACAGAGAGACGCTCAACTCTGACAAGGACTCATTACCCCTCAGAGGATCCATAACCCTTATTCTCTCCACTTCCTGTTCTCTAGCTACTTTCTCTGCTTTGTAATCACACTGAAATAGACCAGGAGAAAGGGGTGGATAGGTGGAATTAATAGACCAGGAGAAAGGGGTGGATAAGTGGAATAAATAGACCAGGAGAAAGGGGTGGTTAAGTGGAATAAATAGACCAGGAGAAAGGGGTGGATAAGTGGAATAAATAGACCAGGAGAAAGGGGTGGATAAGTGGAATAAATATACCAGGAGAAACGGGTGGATAAGTGGAATAAATAGACCAGGAGAAAGGGGTGGTTAAGTGGAATAAATAGACCAGGAGAAAGGGGTGGATAAGTGGAATAAATAGACCAGGAGAAAGGGGTTGTTAAGTGGAATTAATAGACCAGGAGAAAGGGGTGGATAAGTGGAATTAATTGAGAGTTGTTTTTAAGTGGTCTCTTTGAGAACATACTACAATATCTTTCTACTGAGACTTAATGCACAACACACCAAAGTCAAATGCCTTATCAACAACTGTTATGATCCAAATTGGCTACCATACCAATCCTCCATTCAGAGACGTACTGGCTGACCATGGACAGCTGTATAGAGGCCTTGCAGTCAGTGAACTCAGCCTTGATGCTGGGTCCCTGGACCTTTGTCACAATGTACTGCAGTCTCTGGGACTCCTTCAGCATCTTCCTGCTGCTGCCGCAAAACTTCCCCAGCACCCGGTACGCCATGTGGCCGATGGTCTCCGCTGGGTTACGCAGTGTCCGCCACAACGCCAGGAGAGGGAGGGGGAAGAGGGGTCAAAGGTTAGGAAGTGAGAGCAGAGACTGGGATGTGTGTCTAGATTGAATGTGGGGATGGGGTGGGATTGTGTGTGTGTGTGTGTGTGTGTGCTTCTGTTGTCTGTGTGTAATTAATATCAGTAGTAAAAAATATTATTGAGTGGCATTGAAACTATACGACACGATTTAGGAAAATAAACATAATCCTAACCTTCAGCATCTGTTTGTTCTCAGCAGCAAACAGCGAGACAGATCCGAACACCAGTTTGAATAGTTTGAAAACACCGCTGTAGCTCTGCCACCTTTCACCACAGATGTGGAAGGCCGATCTCTAATTTAAAAAGACCAATTTAATTTTTTTAAATGCTAATCAGATTTCCGCTGAGACGCAGAAATTTACTCAAGTGGTTTAATGGTTAAATTACAAAAATACAAAAGTTATATCAGTTTTAAGCATTATATCTTTCTGATTGTACATAGCCTAAATTAATTTAAAATTATCATTAGGTAGGGTCCTATAAAATCTGTTTTATTTTTAGGCTGATTCCGTTTTGTTCTTTCCCAAATTCAATTTTCTCTATTTAGTTTGTCCAGTTTTCAGTTTTTCCCAGTTTGTTCACCGTCTGTCCCAGTTTGTTCACCATCTGTCCCAGTTTGTTCACTGTCTGTCCCAGTTTGTTCACCATCTGTCCCAGTTTGTTCACTGTCTGTCCCAGTTTGTTCAGGCACTGCACACACAGACAGGGGCATTCAGAAAGTTCCAGCAAATAAGAATCACTGATGCATTCCGTTAACGTCTTATGATAAACTTGGGAAGATAATACATGTTCAATACATTTAGTTGATTCCCTACTAAGGTCAATACATTTTTTAATATTGTTGAATTCCGTTATAATTCCTGGATTCCGTGAGGGCCACAATTAACATATTCATATCAAATCAAAATGTATTGGTCGCGTACACAGTTTAGCAGGTGTTATAGCGGTGCAGCGAAATGCTTATGTTGCTAGTTCCTAACAATGCAGTAGAATGTCAAGTAATTAAGATGTACAGAAAAAAAAACAAGACGAATCCAATTAGCAACCCAAACAACACTGCAGCAACGTCAAATTGCAATCTATACACATGTACACCGGGGAAATATACACAAGATAAACTAAGAATGTACAGCAGTAGATATACTATAGAGTGATCTGTGTCTAGAACCCAGCACAGTAGATAGGCTATAGAGCAGGGGTGTCAAACGTCCGGCCCGCGGGCCGCATCAGGCCCGCAAACGGGTTTAATCCGGCCCGCGAGATGATTTTGTAAAGTATAAAAATGCGCTGCAATTTTTCAATAAAATAAACTGCTGTTCGGGGGGGATTGGAGGGACGCCATGTGCGACTGACGTGTTTTCCGTTTGCTCCCGTGGTATTTTTAAAGTTTATGTGAATTTTGCAGCAAAACCGTATTTATTTTCATATATTATTTTGGTGATCCCTTCCCGTAAAAACCAAGACTACTTTACTTCCAAATATCAGCATGTCGACGAAACATAAGGCCAAAAACATGACTTTGAGAAAACCCGGCCTACAAGACACACTCTCATCACCGCCCTCCCCTGAGCCTGACGACCCGGGGACTGATACTCTACCCGGGGGGGCGGCTTAGCCTGGCGGCGCTGAAGTGAACATTCTCGAGGCCATCAAACTACTACGCTCTGAGATAGTTGAAATGAAAACGGAGGTGGTTGCTACGATTGAGGCCCGAATAAAGGAGGTTTCTGATACTTTAAAAGCAGATCTAACCATCCTGCGGAACGAGACGGTGCCGGCAATCGCATCACTCAAAACAACAATGGAGTCGCACACTACAACGATTGCAGCACTGGAGACCTCCGCTACAAATGTCTCCGACTTAACTACATCCCTGGAGGCTGACGTGAAACGCCTAGCTGCGGATTTGAAAAAGGTGAAGGAGAGCTGTGTAAGTTTGGAGGGATTCTCTCGCCGCAATAACCTGAGACTTGTATCAGTCCCAGAGTCAGCGGAAATGCCTCGCGCCACGGATTTCGTTTCTGGGCTGCTGAAAGATGTTCTAGCCTTAGATGAAAAGCCCCTGATTGATCGTGCCCACCGGTCGCTGCGCCCAAAGCCCCGGGATGGGGAGAGGCCCCGTGACATAATTCTTCGAGTGCACTTTTTCCATGAGAAGATGGAGATTCTCCGACGAGCCCGCAATACCACTCTGAGCTTTCAAGGACAGAGCTTCTCCATCTACCAGGACTACTCCCCCACTGTTTCCAGGCAGCGCGCAGCTTTCGGACAGGCCAAACGACTACTTCGGGACCATCCAGGTGTGAAGTACGGACTGCGATTCCCGGCCCGTTTATGGCTATCTCATGATGGTAAAGACTACACATTTGAATCTCCGGATGAGGCTCTCTCTCACATTCAACGTCACATCAAGAAGTCTTGAACTTGCTCATAGTTCAGCAACTGTTGCTAGCGAACTGTGGATAGTAAGTAACCCACCTGTGGTACAACTATGTTTAGCTACAACATGCTAATTTTGTATAGTTGGGGGGTTGGCGTACCCATTCAGGCTTATTTGATGTGATCTAATGTTTTGATCATCTAGTGTGCTTGCCTTACAAGCATTCAGTCATTTTAATTTCATTGTATTGCGGTTTTACTATACTCCTGTGTTTTCTAGGCTGTCTTGCTCACCTATTCAGTTTGTTTACATAGTGTCTCAGTGACTCAAAATATTCTTGGTTATTTGCTTACTGCATCCGTTTGCATTGACCCAGTAAACAGTAAATGCTTCCCGAGGCGACACGTTTTTTGGGGTCTTCACTTAAATTTTAAAGTTCTGAGCGTCATTTATGCCCAGCAAGCGTTAAATGTTGCGCACACGTAGTTTTTTGGTCTTGGTTGTAAGCTGTCTCAGCATTCAACTAGACAACTATTATAATAATAATAATTGTTATCATTTTTGATTGTCTTACTACGATTTCCTTACTTCAAATTAGGTTTTCGGCTGAGAGCCTTTACACATTCTATTTATTTTCTTTATTTTCTCTCTCAAATGCCTGTTATAAGACTGGGAATATAATTATATACATCTACAAGTGGTGCTTTTGTAATTTCGTCTGCACAAGGGATTCACCTTAATTTCTTTTATTTAAAAAATGATTATCTCTTTTGCTGTTTGATCCACTAACAAAACACGACTTTAAAGAGCGGGACTGTGGGTTTAGGTTTAAGACCGCACTCTCACAGACATACTGTGCGAAGAGAACATGCTCTATTTAGGCTTGTACCTCGTTTGGGGAGGTACTGTCTGGGATGGGGGGGAGGGTGGGGGGAGGGGTTGAATTGTTCAGTTCTAATGTTGTCATTCTGTCTTTTTGTTTTTTTTTCGGTACTTTTTCTCAACATCTACCACCGTACATTATTACTCTGAGACAAGTTATTCTGGGGTTTCTGGGCGCTCATTGCTTTTCCATTCTATGCTCTAATGACGGGGTTGTATAACGGGAATGCCCAGAGGGGCCGAAACAATGCGATCAAATACATTTCGTGGAACACCAAAGGGGTTAATAACCCAGTGAAACGTAAGAGGGTGTTGACACACTTAAAGGGTTTGAATGCAAATGTTGCATTTCTACAAGAGACTCACTTGAGGACTGGTGAGCACTTTAGGATGCGTAGGGACTGGGTTGGTCAAGTGTTCCACTCTAACTTTCATAGTAAATCAAGAGGGGCTGCCATTTTGGTTGATAAAGTCACTCCCTTTGTAGCTTCTGAGGTTATCGCTGATCCTAAGGGACGATACGTCATAGTAACCGGTAAACTGTTTTCTACCCCTCTTGTTTTGGCTAGTGTTTATGCTCCCAATTGGGATGACACAAGTTTCATTTCTTCCTTTTTGTCTGCTATACCCAATTTAGATTCTCATTTATTGATTTTAGGGGGGGATTTCAACTGCAAAATGTCCCCAGTTCTTGACATGTCCTCACGAACAACTACAGGCCCATCTAAATGTGCCCTACTTATTCAAGCCTTTCTTCAGAAATATGCCATGTTTGAGGCCTGGCGTTTCCTACATCCTACAGATAGACAGTATTCCTTTTATTCTCATGTTCATCAAACATACTCCCGGATTGATTACTTCTTTTTGGACAAAAAACTTTTGCCTAACCTTCGGCAGTGTACTTACAAGAGTATTGTTATTTCGGACCATTCACCATTAGTGCTTGAACTAGAGTTTCCCCAGCGACCTCCTATGTGTTATCAATGGCGTCTTAACCCCATTTTACTCTCAGATAAGGAGTTTGTCAATTTCATTTCTTCTGAAATCACCTTATTCCTAGAAACTAATTCAACACCAGGTATGTCCTGCTCTACCATATGGGAGTCTCTCAAAGCATACCTACGTGGCCAAATTATTTCTTATACAGCCAACCAAAACAGAGTTCGCTCTCAGCGACTTCGGGACCTGAGCGAATCCATAGCCACATTGGATGAGAAGTATGCCACGGTTCCTTCCTCTGATCTGCATAAAGAGCGCCAACTACTCCAATCTGAATTTGATGAGCTTTCTACCAGGCAAGCTGAACAGTTACTCTTGCGAGCTCGGTACAGAGTGTATGAACAAGGCGACAAGGCCAGTAAACTCCTTGCACATCAGATCCGTAAATCTGAGGCCTCACGTTTAATCCCACAAATAAGGACCCCGTCTGGTGCCACCACAGTTATACATAAAGAGATCAATGATCAATTCAAACAATTTTATTCTGCGCTATACACCTCTGAATCCCCTCAAGACCCTTTGCTGATTGATTCCTTCTTTAATGGCCTGAATATGCCTTCAATTGATACAGACACCCATGACTATCTAGAAGAAGAATTTACACCTGAGGAGATTGCAACAGCAGTGTCCGCAATGAAAAGCGGTAAATCACCGGGTCCGGATGGTTTTCCAACCGAATTTTACAGGACGTTTTCTGGTCTGCTTTGCCCATTCTTGTCTCGACTATTTGCAGAGTGCCTTAATACCTCAAAGCTACCGCCTAGTCTTTATCAAGCTTCAATTTCATTACTATTAAAGAAAAACAAAGACCCCCTGGAATGTGGATCCTTTCGCCCAATCTCGCTTTTAAACTGTGATTACAAAATCCTAGCCAAGCTTTTTAGCCATCCGTATGGAAGGCTCGCTGCATCAAGTAATACACTCTGACCAGACTGGCTTTGTGAGAAATAGGCATTTGTTTTTCAATATTAGGCGCCTTATGAATATACTGTACTCCCCCTGCGTCGGAGGACCCAGAGGTGGTGGTCTCACTTGATGCAGAAAAAGCGTTTGACCGCGTTGAGTGGGATTACCTAACAGCCACCCTTTATAGATTTGGCTTTGGCCCCAAATTCATTGCGTGGATAAAGATTATTTATTTTTCCCCCATGGCTTCGGTACGGACTAACAACTTGTCCTCTGACTATTTTCCCTTGCACCGCGGATCCAGACAGGGCTGTCCACTCTCCCCCTTGTTGTTTGCTTTGGCAATCGAACCTCTCGCCATTGCATTACGCTCTAATGATGCCATTCAAGGAATAATCCGGACGGGCTCAGAGCAGAAAGTCTCGCTATATGCGGATGACCTCCTTTTTTATCTCTAACCCTGATACCTCATTGCCACGCGCCTTATCTGTTCTTAAAAGGTTTGGATCAATCTCAGGGTACAAGCTGAATCTAGGCAAGAGTGAGCTTTTTCCTGTAAACAAGGCTGCTTTAAAGTGCTCTTTTACAAGTTCTCAGTTTAGGATTGTCCGGGATCAATTCACCTACTTGGGAGTTAAAGTGACAAGGAAATATTCAAATCTGTTTCAGGAAAACTTGGTTGCTCTAGCAGACAGTTTGAAACAATCTTTTGCTTTTTGGAATGCGCTACCTCTTTCTCTTATCGGAAGGATTAATGTCATTAAAATGAGTGTGTTGCCCAAATTTCTATATTTATTTCAATGTCTACCCATTTTTATTCCAAAATCTTTTTTTATTTCACTGGATCAAACATTCATGCATTTTATTTGGGATGGCAGGGTACCACGGATTGGTAGAAAACATTTACAGAAGCCTAAGTCATTGGGGGGTTTAGCTCTACCAAATTTTCAGACATACTATTGGGCTGCAAATTTCAGAGCCCTTCTGTACTGGCTGCAGACTGATCTTACTGGCCCTAGACCAATCTGGGTCCAGATGGAGTCTGAATCGTGTAAACCTGCTGCACTTTCTTCTGTGTTGTGCTCGTCTCTCCCAGTGTCCCTAGGCAAAAGGTGTGTCAACCCAATTGTAAAGCAGTCTCTTAAAATTTGGAATCAGTTCCGCTTAGCCTTTGGCCTTCGAGGCTTTTCTCTATCAGGCCCAATCAATCAGAACATTTTATTTCCTCCATCTTTGAATGATGGGGCTTTTGACATCTGGCACTCACTAGGCCTCTCCTCACTAGCCCAATTATTCTTTGATGATACATTTGCCTCTTTTGCTCAGCTACAGGAAAGGTTCAACCTCCCCCAATCCCACTTTTCCGCTATCTCCAGACTAGGAACTTTGTCAGAGCTAACACACCTGCATTTCCCCATAGGCCTGTGAATACAGCTATAGAGAGCATCCTGGAGCTGAACAAGCTTCCTAGGGGCGCAATTTCAGATGTATATGCAATCATTCATGACTTACAGAACCCTTCTTTGGTGCCTTTAAAAACTTCGATGGGAAAAGGATTTGGGGGGAGGAACTTGGGGAAGACACCTGGGAATCTGTGCTGCGCAGGGTGCATTCGTCCTCTTTTAGCACTAGACACAGCCTCATTCAATTCAAGGTGGTTCACCGTATCCACTGGTCTGGGGCCAGACTTGGAAGAATATTCTCTGATTTTGATCCTACCTGTGTCAGATGTAAAATTGAACCGGCCACACTGTTGCATATGTTCTGGGGCTGTCATAAACTGTCAGGTTTCTGGGAATTAATATTTAAAATGTTTCTCTGATATATATAACACTGTTATAGATCCCTCTCCCCTTACAGCCCTTTTTGGAGTACTGCCCATAAGCACCCCCCTGTCAAGAATCCAGTCGGACACTGTTGCTTATACAACTCTTTTAGCTAGACGGCTAATACTACAGAACTGGAAGATGGCAGCTCCCCCATCTTATAAATATTGGGTGAGAGATGTGTTGTGCTCTCTGAAACTAGAAAAAATTCAATTCAATTCACGTGGGAACCCCAAACTGTT
Organism: Coregonus clupeaformis; assembly: GCF_020615455.1. Taxonomy (NCBI): domain Eukaryota; kingdom Metazoa; phylum Chordata; class Actinopteri; order Salmoniformes; family Salmonidae; genus Coregonus; species Coregonus clupeaformis. The sequence continues at coordinate 76,200,365 of NC_059192.1, forward strand.
TAATGAGGCTTGGGCTCCATTCCGGTCTTACTTTAAACAGTCCATCCTCTGATGGCATTCCTATTAAAACCAAAATAAGTCTGTATTTGACCCCCCTGTGACTTAGGGGTTGGATGAGCATTTCTCTGTGTTTTTTTCTGGGGTGGGGGTGGGGGCATTAAGGTTGATGTGCTTATTGATTGTGACCTGCGGATGCCTTGTTCATCTCGCCCGGGCAGAGACTAAGGTGTGAGCTTGTTTTTCCCAGTTATTTTTATTTTTTAATTCTGTTCACGCCTACATAAAATTATCAATATTCATTTTTTATTTTAAAGCATTGTAAACTTTTTATTTTTGGTCCAGTGGATGATTGGTCTGTGGCCTTGACTGTCTGTGAGTGGGTGCATTTCTCCACCCCATCCCTTAACTGTTTGCAGGAACAATGGTGAGGTGTTTGCTCTGTCCCTATTCTATAGATTGCCCTTTAACCTTTTGTAGCCTTCTGCCTGGTGTGTTTAACTTGTCTAAAGTATGGTATCTTTAAAGTTATTTTTTTTTTATATGTATTATTTGTATTTTTTTTCTAGTTGAGTATATTATTTATATTGCTTTGTCTTGTCTATGTGTGTGTAAAACTTAATAAACAGAGTTCTCAAAAAAAAAAAAAAACTGCTGTTCCAATTGCGTCCACTGGATGGCGCAATAGCAATTGTGTTAAGCAAGCAAACTGTTAATACCGGGGCAGAGCAAGTAGGTCAAGCACGTGCAGCCAGTCCGGATGAGCTACTTTGTTTTGCCCGCGATATTTATTACGGCTTCTACTTTTAACATTATGTGCTTTGGCACCCTCATTGCCCCAATATGTCTCTGTCAAAAAAGAGAAAAGTGGACGCAGAGTGCAGAGTGTTCCAAGAACAATGGTCATCCTCCTATTTATTCATGGAATTGAATGGGAAAGCTGTATGTTTGGTGTGTTCACAGCATGTTGCAGTGCTGAAAGAATATAACCTTCGTCGCCACTATGTGAGTCTTCATGCCGACAAATATGACAACTTTCAAGGACAGCGGAGAAGAGAGAAGGTGAATGAACTGTTGGCGGGTCTGAAGAAACAGCAGTCTGTGTTTACTCACAGCCGAGACATCAGTGACGCTGCAGTGAAAGCTAGCTACCTCATTGCTAATGAAATCGCAGTGGCTTCAAAACCATTTAGTGAGGGTGAATTTGTAAAAACATGCATGATGAAGGCAGTGGAGATTGTGTGCCCTGAAAAGCGTCAGGCTTTTGTAAATATCAGTCTGACAAGAAACACAGTTGCAGACAGGATTTCCGATCTTTCAGTGGATTTGGACAGCCAGTTGAAGCAAAAAGTAAAGTAATTTATTGCGTTTTCGGTTGCAATTGATGAAAGCACGGACATTACAGATGTTGCACAACTGGCCATTTTCATCCGCGGAGTTGATGACACATTGACCGTCACCGAGGAGTTCGTGGAGTTGGTGCCGATGACAGATACAACGACAGCAGCTGATATATTCACCGCACTCGTCGGCGCGCTGGACAGGGTCGGAGTGGACTGGTCCCGCGCTGTCACCCTGGCTACAGATGGTGCGCCCTCAATGATCGGGAAAAAAGCAGGCGTTGTGACAAAGTTCAGAGAGAAAGTGCAATCTGCAAATGGAGGACGTGATTTTTTTACTTTTCACTGTATTTTGCACCAGGAGGCTTTGTGTTGCAAGTCATTAAAGATGGATAACGTCATGAAGGTGGTCATCCAAACTGTTAATTTCATCCGATCCAGAAGCCTGAATCACCGTCAGTTTGACAGCCTTCTCAGAGAGAAAGACCACATCTATGGCCTGCCATACCACACTGAGGTAAGATGGTTAAGCCGAGGTGCTGTGCTGAGGCGTTTCTTTGATTTACGATAAGAAATTGAACAGTTCATGGAAGAAAAGGGCAAACCAGTGTTAGAATTTCATTCCGCAGAATGGATGCAGGACCTTGCATTTATGGTGGATGTTACAGAGCACCTGAATAACTTGAACAAACAGCTGCAAGGGCGCAACAAAGTTGTCAGGCAGTATTATGACAGCATTCGTTCTTTCAAGTTGAAGCTGTCATTGTGGGAGACGCAACTCGCCGGTGGTGATGCAGCTCACTTCCCCTGTCTGAAAAATGTGTGCGCGACCCAACATGTGGCAGACATGAAGCGGTTCAAAGATAAAATAACGGGACTGTTACGGGAGTTTGAGCAACGCTTTCAGATTTTTGGTGAACTGGAGAAAGACTTCAACGTTTTTTGCTCGCCATTCACCGTGAATCCCTCTGATCTGCCCTTCAGCATCCAACTTGAAATAATAGACTTGCAGTGTGACTCGGATTTGAAGGGCAAATTTGCCGCAGCTGGCTTGGACACATTTTATCAGAATCTCTTGCCAGGTTACCCCAACTTGACAGCCCTCGCTGCAAAACTGTTGTGCATGTTTGGAACCACATATCTTTGTGAGCAAGTTTTCTCTGTAATGAGCATAAATAAAACAAAGCTGCGCTCAAGGCTCACGCACAAGCACTTGAATCACATCCTGAAGTTGGCTGCCACTCAGGATGTGACGCCTGATATTGATGCGCTGGTGAAAGCTAAAAGATGCCAGGTATCAGGAGTCAAATAAACTATGCAACCCCACTTAAAGTGCTGCATGAGACACCCTGATATAGTTCTGTGATCTGTGATATACCTCTGTGAATCACTGAGGCATTGTGTGTTTGTGTGTTCTTTGTCCTCAGAACTTTCAAATAACTTGAGGTGTTTTATGATTAATAGTGATGTTGTGCTTTTGGACACACTGTCCTCAGGCTCCAGCTTTATGTTTATATGTTTTTATGTTGATGTGCTATTGTTTTTAATTGATTTTATTTTATTTGTATATTTAACCTATTCTTGACTCTGTGGTTCTTGCACTTGTTTGGGGAACAGGATTTCATTATTTTTATCTACATTTCTGCCTGAGAAATGACACCCTGATATAGTTCTGTGATCTGTGAAACAGTTCTGTTAATCACTGAGGCATTGTGTGTTTGTGTGTTCTTTTTCTTTAGAATTTTCAAATAAACTTGAGGTGTTTTATGATTAATAGTGATGTTGTGCTTGTACTATTTTGGACACACTGTCCTCAGGCTCCAGCTTTATGTTTTATGTTGATCGTATTAAAACATAGAAAACAATCTGAAGTTGTTGTTTTTAAATTATATATACCATGACTTTACCTTTCCGGCCCACTTGGGAATAGATTTTCCTCCATGTGGCCCCTGAGCTAAAATGAGTTTGAGACCCCTGCTATAGAGTGATCTGTGTCTAAAACCAAGCACAGTAGATATACTATAGAGTGATCTGTGTCTAGAACCCAGCACAGTAGATATACTATAGAGTGATCTGTGTCTAAAACCCAGCACAAACAAATATGCGGTGTGCACAAACAGTGCAACCAAAATACAATGTACAGTAGTAGAAATACCAGAATATGCCATGTCGGGGATACAGTACCCAAATACAGTGCGAAACGGGAAGTGACCAGTGGTTCAATGTCGTTTTAACATGGGACAGCAGTGTTGACTATGTGTATGTACATGTGGGGTGTTCATGACCAGTGAGGCTCTCCACTACCTACTGTTCCTGCAGTGATGATTCACCATCTTCATCAAATGTTTTCATCATTTAACTGATCAGATAATCATCAAAAAGACTAGGCCTACCAGTAACCTATGCAAATTAGGGAGCCAAATGAACGCTCTCTCACCGATGCGATTCGGTAGGCTACACTAACTGACAAGAGTCACTCACTTTAGCGTCACTGTCTGGCAAGCCCCAACATCCTAGGAATGGAAACCTAGGACATCCATTGGTTTACTTGTTACGATGCGATACCATGGACATATAACCACGTTGATTTAAGAATATCAAAGGGATTTGGAGATTGTCAATCAAAGCAAAGTAAATACTAAATAGCCTACCCTGCACCACGACTCCACGTGGCTGGCTATGTAAAACATTTGTAAAGAAATTCGACTGCAACCAACCACAGCGCACACAAATTGCACCGGGAGGCAGGACAGACAGAGACAGACAGAGAGAACGAGAGAGCACAAGGGAGAGAGAAAATGAAGGTTCATGCACCGGAAAGACACTAATATGGCTGCCACTAATAGAGATGCAAGGTCTGATAGCTGTGGCTTGTTTCACATGGAGACTAATGAAAGATGAAGGCTAGTGTTTTGATGAGAGGGGCAGGTCAGCAGCACAGGGAGGAGGAGGAGGAGGGGGAGGGTGTAGGAAAGGGTTAAGGTGAGGAGGTGTAGGAGGGAGGAGGGGGTTTAGAAGGGAGGTTAGGAGGAAGGAGAGGAGAGGAGGGGGTTTAGGGCTACCTATAGGGAGGTCTTACCTCAGTGTCTCCCGGGCCGTGTAGCCAGACCCGATCACAATGGACTCGTCAAAAAGTTTGTCCATGCAAGGGATGAACTCTGCAACACAGAAAGAAAAACTACTGTCAGAATTAGTCTGAGTGAGTTGGTCTGCATCCATATGTGCATGCCTGTGTGTGTGTCCGTCAGTGAGTGTCCTTCAGTTAGTGTCAATACGTACGGCTGCGCAGGTCTGTGGTGAGGATGTGTTTGGCAGCGATGAGCAGCTCCTCACAGAGGTGGGCCGTCTCAGCGGGACAGCTGGTCAGCAGCTGCAGCATGCCCTTTACCATCTGCTGGAAGTACTTCAAATCAAATCAAATATTATTTGTCACATAAACGTGTTTAGCAGATGTTATTGCGGGTGTAGCGAAATGCTTGTGCTTCTAGCTCCGACAGCACAGTAATATCTAACAAGTAATAACTAACAATTTCACAACATACAGTTGAAGTCGGAAGTTTACAGACACTTAGGTTGGAGTCATTAAAACTTGTTTTTCAACCACTCCACAAATTTCTTGTTAACAAACTATAGTTTTGGCAAGTCGGTTAGGACATCTACTTTGTGAATGACAAGTAATTTTTCCAACAATTGTTTACAGACAGATTATTTCACTTACAATTCACTGTATCACAATTCCAGTGGGTCAGAAGTTTACATACACTAAGTTGACTGTGCCTTTAAACAGCTTGGAAAATTCCAGAAAATGATGTCATGGCTTTAAAAGCTTCTGATAGGCTAATTGACATAATTTGAGTCAATTGGAGGTGTACCTGTGGATGTATTTCAAGGCCTACCTTCAAACTCAGTGCCTCTTTGCTTGACATCAGTCTGGTTAATCCTTGGGAGCAATTTCCAAACGCCTGAAGGTACCTCGTTCATCTGTACAAACAATAGTACGCAAGTATAAACACCATGGGACCACGCAGCCGTCATACCGCTCAGGAAGGAGACGCATTCTGTCTCCTTTTTTAATTTTATTTAACCTTTATTTAACCAGGAAGGGCTCATTGAGATTTAAAATCTCTTTTTCAAGAGCGTCCTGGCCAAGATAGGCAGCACCAAGTCATTACAAAAAATTACAGACAGACAACATGAAAAACTACAAGTAATCTAGTAAAAACCATTCATGAATTCACAAGAGTATAACAATATAAAAAACAGCAAATTAAAGACATTGACAGGTCAGGGAATCAGCCTCAAAATCCTTCATCAGAGATTTAAAAACACCAATCTCCTAGAGATGAATGTACTTTGGTGCGAAAAGTGCAAATCAATCCAAGAACAACAGCAAAGGACCTTGTGAAGATGCTGGAGGAAACGGGTACAAAAGTATCTATATCCACAGTAAAACGAGTCCTATATCGACATAACCTGAAAGGCCGCTCAGCAAGGAAGAAGCCAATGCTCCAAAACCGCCATAAAAAAGCCAGACTAACGTTTGCAACTGCACATGGGGACAAAGCTCGTACTTTTTGGAGAAATGTCCTCTGGTCTGATGAAACAAAAATATAACTGTTTGGCCATAAAGACCATCGTTACGTTTGGAGGAAAAAGGGGGTTGCTTGCAAGCCAAAGAACACCATCCCAACCGTGAAGCACGGGGGTGGCAGCATCATGCTGTGGGGGTGCTTTGCTGCAGGAGGGACTGGTGCACATCACAAAATAGATGGCATCATGACGAAGGAAAATTATGTGGATATATTGAAGCAACATCTCAAGACATCAGTCAGGAAGTTAAAGCTTGGTCGCAAATGGGTCTTCCAAATGGACAATGACCCCAAGCATACTTTCAAAGTTGTGGCAAAATGGCTTAAGGACAACAAGGTCAAGGTATTGGAGTGGCCATCACAAAGCCCTGACCTCAATCCTATAGAACATTTGTGGGCAGAACTGAAAAAGCGTGTGTGAGCAAGGAGGTCTACAAACCGGATTCAGTTACACCAGCTCTGTCAGGAGGAATGGGACAAAATTCATCCAACTTATTGTGGGAAGCTTGTGGAAGGCTACCCAAAACATTTGACCCAAGTTAAACAATTTAAAGGCAATGCTACCAAATACTAATTGAGTGTATGTAAACTTCTGACCCACTGGGAATGTGATTAAAGAAATAAAAGCTGAAATAAATCATTCTCTCTATTATTCTGACATTTCACATTCTTAAAATAAAGTGGTGATCCTAACTGACCTAAAACAGGGAATTTTTAATAGGATTAAATGTCAGGAATTGTGAAAAAGTGAGTTTAAATGTATTTGGCTAAGGTGTATGTAAACTTCCGACTTCAACTGTATACCCAATACACACAAATCTAGTAAGGAATGGAATTTAAGAATATATGCATATATGGACAAGCAATGACAGAGCGGCATGGACTAAGATACAGTAGAATATTATAGAATACAGTATATACATATGAGATGAGTAGTGCAGGATATGTAAACATTATAAAAGTGACTAGTGTTCCATTTCTTAAAGTGGCCAGTGATTTCAATAGGCAGCAGCAGCCTCTAATGTGCTAGTGATGGCTATTTAACAGTCTGATGGCCTTGAGATAGAAGCTGTTTTTCAGTCTCTCGGTCCCAGCTTTGATGCACCTGTACTGACCTCGCCTTCTGGATGATAGCGGGGTGAACAGGCAGTGGCTCGGGTGGTTGATGTCCTTGATTATCTTTTTGGCCTTCCTGTGACATCGGGTGCTATAGGTGTCTTGGAGGGCGGGTAGTTTGCCCCCGGTAATTCCCACATATGCTGAATTCTATGTGTTATGTCATAGTTTTGACGACTTCACTATTATTCTACAATGTAGAAAATAGTAAAAATAAAGAAAAACCCTGGAATGAGTAGGTGTGTCCAAACTTTTGACTGGTACTTTATGTACCTGGTAGATGCAGATGATGAAGTCAGCATACAGCTCCTTGTTATACAGCTTGTGTTGCCTAAAAGTTACGTTATGGTTTAGAATAACTCTTTATAGACAAAGCAAACTATTTTACTGTAAAAGTCATAAATGATTTATGCTTCAACACCATTTCATATTCTTGTGGTTGTTTAGCAAAAAGAGTGAGTATGATTGTCTACAGGAGGGAATCAACACACACACACATGTCTTACCTGGCCTGAGGAGATACTGCAGCATGATAGTGTTCTTGATGAGGGGGACAAACTCAGACACCACGTTATGGATGTTCAGTTTGTACAGCTGGTACATGAACACCACAATGATGGGCAGCTCAGCCAGCACCTTGAGGGACAGGGACCCCGGGGGATGATGGTACATTAGCACCACAATGATGGGCAGCTCAGCCAGCACCTTGAGGGACAGGGACCCCAGGGGATGATGGTGTGCTGGAGGAACAGACAGACAGATGAACAGAAGAAGACAGGGGAAATGCCTTTCCAATTTCAGGAAGGGTACAACAGTACGGAACATTCAGCTAGAAATACACTGTGTGGAACAGACATGAATCTACGTTATCCATGATTCAATTATGAATCACAACTCTCTGCCTTAGGGAGTGCATCAAATGTCAATCTGCCGTTCATCTGCCGTTCGTTCACAGTTTGTTTCGGCGCTGTGTTTTAGGGACCACACACCAGTGGGTGTCTGACTGACAACATTTCCGTGCGATTCTGCATGTAGAATCGTTTCGCAAATTACGGCTGGCACTCTGAACAGAGGTTCTAAGTACTCTTGGTTGGCAAACGCTACCGGTGTGTCCATGCCTTTACATTTTACCTGGAAAACGAGCCGTGGTCTAAGATGCTTCGCCAGTGCCAGAGTGCTTCTACACCGCCAAGTGGTAATAAAAGGAGTTCTAGAAAGATGATAGAAGTATCCAGGACAGGTCTACTCAGCTCTCGGGCGCGGTCTTCACCAACACTGAGGTAATCATGCCCACCATCTCAGGAGAAGGCACTGTTCTCAGCTATCACCTGGGGGTTCTCAAAGTGACACTTTCCCCATTGCAGTGTCAATGAGATGAGCCATCATGATGTAACATCTCATCCTTCCCAGGAGATGTTACCCCAGCTTTAGCTAATGCTCACTTCATCTCAGCCAACGTAAAAGGGCCAGTCAATGTATCCCCCACCATCTCTCTCTGATCCAGCACCCCCCGGATGTTCTCCTCTGACCCTCTCTCTCCCACGCTGCCCCTCTTCTGTCAGATTATTTGAGCTGTGCACCTTCACAAATGCCTGGGCTAACATCGCTGCCTTCTCCATATCTCTCACTGCAACAATCTCCCCACTTTCCAGCACAGGGAGATCCCAATCTCTTCTGACCCCACTCATCCTCTTAATCATCCCCCATACCTCTCCCACAGGAGTGGTCCTGCCTATGTTTCCACAGAACCGGCACCAATACTCCCTCTTAGCTGTCCTAATGATCCTCCTTACTACTGCTTGTGCTTGTTTATACTGAATCAGGTGCTGGTAATTATGGGACCTTTTCAACATTCTGAAAGCGCTGTTCCTACTCTTCACTGCTTCTCTACACTCTTCACTCCACCAGGGGACTGCGTTACTCTTTCTCCCCCCTGTACCCATAGGAATCACCTGCCTTGCTCCTTCTCCCCCCTGTACCCATAGGAATGACCAGCCTTGCTCCTTCCCCCCTGTACCCATAGGAATCACTTGCCTTGCTCCTTCTCCCCCCTGTACCCATAGGAATGACCTGCCTTGCTTCTTCTCCCCCCTGTACCCATAGGAATGACCTGCCTTGCTCCTTCTCCCCCCTGTACCCATAGGAATTACCTGCCTTGCTCCTTCCCCCGTACCCATAGGAATCACCTGCCTTGCTCCTTCTCCCCCCTGTACCCATAGGAATGACCTGCCTTGCTCCTTCCCACCTGTACCCATAGGAATCACCTGCCTTGCTCCTTCTCCTCTCTGTACCCGTAGGAATGACCTGCCTTGCTCCTTCCCCCCTGTACCCATAGGAATCACCTGCCTTGCTCCTTCTCCCCCTGTACCTATAGGAATCACCTGCCTTGCTCCTTCCCCCTGTACCCATAGGAATGACCTGCCTTGCTCCTTCCCGCCGTACCCATAGGAATCACCTGCCTTGCTCCTTCTCCCCCCTGTACCCATAGGAATGACCTGCCTTGCTCCTTCCCCCTGTACCCAAAGGAATGACCTGCCTTGCTCCTTCCCGCCGTACCCATAGGAATCACCTGCCTTGCTCCTTCTCCCCCCTGTACCCATAGGAATGACCTGCCTTGCTCCTTCCCGCCGTACCCATAGGAATCACCTGCCTTGCTCCTTCTCCCCCCTGTACCCATAGGAATGACCTGCCTTGCTCCTTCCCCCCTGTACCCATATGAATGACCTGCCTTGCTCCTTCTCCCCCCTGTACCCATAGGAATGACCTGCCTTGCTCCTTCTCCCCCCTGTACCCATAGGAATGACCTGCCTTGCTCCTTCCCCCCCTGTACCCATAGGAATGACCTGCCTTGCTCCTTCTCCCCCCTGTACCCATAGGAATCACCTGCCTTGCTCCTTCTCCCCCCTGTACCCATAGGAATGACCTGCCTTGCTCCTTCTCCCCCCTGTACCCATAGGAATCACCTGCCTTGCTCCTGCCCCCCTGTACCCATAGGAATCACCTGCCTTGCTCCTTCTCCCCCCTGTACCCATAGGAATGACCTGCCAACCACACCTCCCAACCACACCTCTACCACTACATACTCCTGTTCCACTCCCTCTCCCACACACCTATATGGGATCCCCCGCTTTATAAAGGTAGCACACCCTGCCCTCCCCCTGCCATCCTATCTCTACAGACTGCAACATAACCTTGTAATACAAAATCTAGAGTAGGTTTTAGCCATGTCTCCTGGAGACATTCACATCAGGTTTGGCTGGTAACTCCTCAAGAAACTGTTCGAACTCTTGCCCATTAGCCATCAAACTTCTGGCATTCCATTGAAGGATTAACACCATTATGCAAATTAACCAATACATGATTCCTGGCTGGACTGATTCTCAATCTTATTGAGGTCAATCTTATTGTACATTTCCCATGTCAGTCCTGTGATCCCAAGATACCTCACTGCCTGCTCCACTATAATCTTTATCTTCTTAGTCCTTGATTGTAATTTTTCTGTGCAATTGATTGCTGCTGTCACAAATGTAACAACCTTCCTCATGACACCTACCAGTCTTGTGTTCTCCCCCATTCTGCTCCCTACATCACGCCCAACCTGGAATACCTGCTATTCTAGGTGCTCCGATTGTTTCTGCAGAACTACCTTCACTGCTTCTGCATACGAGATGTTACGCTCACTCCTCACCTGCTGCACTTCCACCTGTCTTTTCATCACTGAACAACCCCCATACGCTACACTATGGGCGCCCCCACAGTTACAGCACTTTAACTGGTCCACATCTCCACATTCCCCATATGCATGTTCTCCCCCACACTTCGCACATCTCCTTTTGCCTTTACACACCGCCGCCACATGGTCAAACCTTTGACAGTTATAGCAACGCAATGGTTTCGGAACATATGCTCGCACATAGTAACTCATACACCCAATCCTAACTTTTCCTGGCAATACCAGATCCTCAAAGTTTAGTAGCACTTACAAGCTATCCACCTTCTTCCCATCTCGTGTCATCTGGAGGCGCTTTGCCTCAATAAGAGAGCCTCCCTTCAAGTGGTCCTTTATTTTTTGCACGTTAACGATTTCTGGAACTCCTGTAATAACTCCCTTCACCCACTGCCGTCCAGTTTGATCAGGCATGCTACTATCAACCACACGTTTACATACCTGATTGAGTTTGAGCGCCTTCTCATACTGTTTAACATTTAAACACACCACCACCAAACTTCCATCACCAAGAACTTTAGCAGACACAACCTCTCCTACTTTACTCTCCAAATTATTTTGGAACTGCACATGCGCGCAGCATGACTAGCAGTAATGTGACCAACATCAACATGAGGCTTATTTTTATTGCCAATCAAATATTGGACACGGTTTATGAAAACATTGCAACCAAATGATAAATACTTTTCAACAAAAAAAAATCTTCATGGAAAATTACGATATAGTTATGCACTTGTACTTTATACTTGCTAATAGATTATGAATGACACCATATTCCATGGGTTTACTGACCACAATCCATTGAATTAATATTCATATTAATTAATATTAATTCCCCCGGAGTCAGCCCCAGGTCTTCAGGGCTGAGCCCCGGATGTTCTTAAAGTCTAGTGACTTCCCTGTTGCGTACATAGTTTTGCAGATGTTGAAGCAGGTCCAGCGAAATTATTGCGTTACTTGCTCCGAAAAATGCAGTAAAAATGTCAAACAAGTACATAAATAATAATGAAAAAACAAAAATACAAGAAATCACGAGTGTCAGGGCAAATCCAGTTAACAACCCAAATAACACTGTATCAGTAGTCCAAATGCAATCTATAGGTATATACATCAAAACGATATACTCATATTGATATGTACAGCAGTAGATATATAACAGTGAGCTAGGTCAAGAATCCAGTATATAAATACAGGCGGTGTATATAAACAGTGTAACAAAAATGCAATGTTTGAGAAAATATATAGGGCCTAAAGTACAGAAATGATAGTCCTATTTGTACCAGAGTGGAAGTGAATTAAGGTAATCATGTGATTTGGAAATGTGAGATTATTGGCTGGTGTGGTGATACTGATGATTTGTTGACACATATGGTTTGTTTAGATAGGAGGTTAGGATAATTAACGTGTCAGGTTAGGATAATTCATGTGGCAGGTTAGGTGAATTAATTTGGCAGGTTAGGTGAATTAGTGTGGCAGGTTAGGAGAGCTAACGCAACAGGTTAGGTGAATAAACGTAGCAGTTTAGGAGAATGAGATTAAGGTTAGGAAAAGGGTTAGGCTTAGCTACAATGCCAGTTGTCAACAACTGTTGTCCCCGACGCGACCACTAGAGGAAGCTGTTGTAGGCCTGCTCCATCTAGCCACAACACTAGAAACGTAATCAAAACATCTGGGGCCTGTTGCACAAAAGTAGAATTAAGACATCCGGGATAAATGACTCAGCTGAGCTCAATGAAGCCAAAACATGTGCGTCCAGGCTTAATTGGTTGCACAAAGACCAAGCCAGGATGAGCAGACACGGATTCATTAAGCCAGGTGAAACCAATCCTGGATAGGTGCGCGCTCACGGCTCACTCAAATAGACCCCGCCACAGATCACAGATTAACTGATTTACCATGGCAACTAGAGCCGCGTACTTTTCCCCGTCGGAAGCACAAATCCTCATGGAGGCATACGAGGAGGTAAAAGATATAATTAAGAAGAAAGGCAACACCGCCACAGTGATAAAGCAAAGAGAAAAAGCGTGGCAAAGTATTGCAGACCGCCTGAATGCGTAAGTAGTGCACAATTACACACTCACCGCTCCGCTGAAACATCACAATTACAATTCAAATATTTAATTCACATCTCCAAAAATGCAGTTGTACTGTAATTATGAAACGGTTAAATTTTTAATTGAAATGCACTGCAGATATGAGTGAAATTGTGTAAAGTAACTCCATCACACTGTATAAAGCTATGATAAATTTTTTGATATTTTTACTGAAAACAAGACAAAAATACCAAGTAATTTTTTGCAGTGTGACTCCATTAAATGTGTGTGTGTGTGTGTGTGTGTGTGTGTGTGTGTGTGTGTGTGTGTGTGTGTGTGTGTGTGTGTGTGTAGATTAAACATGAACGGGCCAAAACGGACATGGCAGCAGGTCAAAATCAAATACAAGAACATTCTGCAGAATGGTATGGTCCCTGACTAATATTTAACAAAGCACAAGCATATATTGTACCCAGAAGGTGCCTGCTCACACATTTTCTGTACTGTTTTAGCAGTGAAAAAGAATACCCACAGACAAGGCACGGGTGGTGGGTCACCAAAGGCTGACCTTACCCCAGCAGAGGACATGGCCTTGGAGCTAAATAAAGGCAGGCCCGTCTTAGAGGGGATCCCTGGGGGGAAAGAGACGAGCATAGGTTCCTCCCAAGATGCCACCCGCTTCATTCAAGGTATGTCCTTCCATCTCTACATGGGATACAACCACATTCATATTGAATCAATTTGGACTGTCTGACTTTGGTTTACCTATTGCCTTGCAGTGTCTGGCAGCACTGTGTTCCTGTTAGAGCCACCAGCACAAGCACCAGACGATGCTGATCCAGTGAGTACTCCATCAAAGGCATACTGTAGGCCTGGCATGTCTTGTCTACTAGCTTCAATATGAATCCGATTAAATGTGATAGGGTGAAGGCCCCAGTGCAGCAGCAACAGCACATGATGGAGACGATGATGAGGAGGAGACCATCTCTCTGGATTCCAGAAGGCATGAGGTATCATGTTAAGACTGTGAAAGTACTATTTACTCTACAATGGTGAGGAGTCCTCATCAAAATCAAAAAATCTAATTTCTTTTACAGGACCCAGATGCTATACAGTGGGAAAACCAGCCTGGCAACATAGTGCGTATTAATAAAAGGACACCACATCCTGCCAAATTCCAGCTGCGCTAATTGTATTGTGTTCACAGAGCTCACAAGCTATCAGAAAGTTGTATGGCAACCACCTCCGGCGCCAAATAGAACTGGCAGACATAGACATTCAGTACAAGAAGAAAAAGATGGAAAATCTTGCACTGGAGTCCGAAATAAAAAAGAGGACAATTAGGAAACTGGACCTTGAAATAAAAAAACTTGAGAGGGAGGTGAGATATGCCTTCAATGTACACTGTATGCTAACTGTAACACAAATGTATTAATCATTATTTTTTCTTTCCTCCCCAGCTCCAAGAAGATGACACAGCTCAAAATAAAAATTAGGTATATTCTCGTAAAGTCAAGTGAGCCATGACATATGAGCTCTTATTGTGAGCACACAGGACGGTGGCATCTTTCTAAGGTTTTTTTATTTTCCCAGCAATCAGTACAACCAAGTCATCGTTATAAGGCATCGCCCTCTTTTGCCCACCCCCCAGCACCAGGTGTGGCCACTAGCCCATATGAAGGCCCAAAATTGTGTGTTCCTTTCTGCTCTGACAATGGCATGCCCATTCGTGCGAGATGTGGTGGATGAAGAAGCACTTGTGCTGAGGAGAGCCTTCAGGCGAGAAAGGGTCTTCAGGGACCGGTTGGACCCACTGGCCTTCCCTGATGACCATCTATATGAAAGATACAGGTTTTCTGCAGATGGCATCAGGTATCTATGCAGACTACTGGGTCCCAGGATTAAGCACCGCACTGCACGGAGCCATGCACTGAGTGTGGAGCAAATGGTTTGTGTGGCCTTGCGCTTTTTTGCTAGTGGAGCCTTCCTGTACTCAGTGGGGGATGCAGAACAGCTGAACAAGGCCACAATTTGCCGCACAATAAGGAGTGTGTGTCTGGCTATCAAAGCATTAGCAGATGTCTTCATCTCCTTCCCTGGCCACAGAAGACTCTGTGACATCAAAGAGGAGTTCTATAGGATTGCAGGTAAGAGGATCTACAAATTACAGGACAACTGTTAACACATAGTAGGATACTCATTACTTTGTGTGACAGGTTTCCCCAATGTCATTGGTGCAGTGGACTGCACACACATAAGGATAAAAGCCCCCTCAGGTGCCCATGAGGCCGATTTTGTGAATAGGAAATCCTTTCACAGCATTAATGTTCAGGTGAACATAACTTTTTGATATTGTCCATTGACGAACACTCTGCATTGCCAGTGATGTGCATTGATTGGTGTAATATTCCTCATCTTATGATTTCAGATGGTCTGCAATGCTGACTGTGTGATCAGCAATGTTGTGGCAAAATGGCCTGGCTCAGTCCATGACTCCAGAATCTTTCGGGCCTCTGAAATCTATCAGTGCCTATCACAAGGTAAGCCACACAACCCCTATTTATAACCATCATGGCTGTGTCAAGAATATCACTGTGTTTATGAGGTAGTAATGATGAGATTTTGTGTTGACAGGTGAATTCTCTGGTGTGTTGCTGGGAGACAGGGGGTATGGCTGCCAGCCTTTTCTCCTGACACCTTTCACAGACCCCCAGGAAGCACAGCAGGCCTACAACCATGCCCATGCCAGGACCAGGGCCAGAGTTGAAATGACCTTTGGCCTCCTGAAGGCACGCTTTCACTGCCTTCACAAATTAAGGGTCAGCCCTGTTAGGGCATGTGATATTACTGTGGCTTGTGCTGTCCTCCACAATGTGGCCTGCCTGAGGAAGGAGAGGGCCCCCAGAGTGCCACCAGCCATGGACTGGGACAATCCGGCAATCTTCCCTGATGACGACAGTGGTCGGCTGCTGAGGGACCAATATGTGTTGAATTATTTTAGTTAGTATGTGTGCTTTCAATTTTGGTTAAATATGTCCTGCGGTGGCAGAGGAATTTTGGTTTTGTTGGGTTCGTTTTTTTACGAATTTGGCCTCTTATGATGTTTGTGCGGTATACTGTGTGTAATACAAGGCTGCAGGGAGGCTACTGCATCCATTCATTTGTCTGTTCAGTTGATGTGTATGGATTTGTCCTGCATTTATTTTAGTGTGCAGACATGCAGGGTGTGTTATATACAGACCTTTGAATGTGTATGTATCATTTTGTATAATATGCTTGGATTCTGTGCTTTCCATCTTGTAGAGTCACTGTGACTTCAGTTTCGAAAGGAGCTGATGGTTTACCTGCTTTGTTTTGTCCTTATTCAATAAAGGAACATAATGTTACACATTGTGTTTTTATATTCATATGGAATGTGTATTTGTTTATATGACAGAGTACTAGGGCCACACTGAAGAAAAAGGATAAAGTCATAAATTTATGAGGCTGGTTCTTTCTGCAGAAAAGCTACATATTGTTTTTACAGTTTTGATACTTATGACAATGTGATACTTAATATTCTGGCACATCAGCATGTCTTTGTTTATGAAACCATACTGAAGTACAATTTCACGAAATGCCCCACATCTGTCATTTTAACAACTGTCCTCCTTTAAAACAACTGGTTACAATATTATGACTTGTGTTTTTTTCCCCTCTGTGGCCCTAATATTCTATCATTTTATATATAGCCTTATAGTCTATGGGAAACTGTAAATTATCTAATGATAGCAACATCATCTAAAAATCATTTTTTATCCAAAATCATTGAAATTAATGATCACAAACGTTTAAATAATGACAGTGGGTCTAGTTATATGTGATAACAATGTATAGTGAGCAGTGAAATAACTATTGGTTTCCATTTGTGGTGACTGCTGACTGACATTAGGGATGAGATTAAATAGATCCTGGAATTTAGCCTGGTCTGGAGCAGGCTAGCTCCACAGAATAAATCTCCATGGTAATTTATACCATAACATATCCTCCTGCCCCCTATCCATCTTTAGTGCAACCGGATTACGGATCAATTGAGCCAGGATCACCAAGATATCCTGGCTTAATCCCTTATCCTAGTTTTGTGCAACAGGCCCCTGGTGTGTCAAATCATTAGTAGGCTTATCATAACACCGGTTTGAATGAATCGTTTGTGTGCTGTGATTGGTTGCAGGTGTGACGGAGAATGCACCACCTGGTGTAATGGTGGTTCATTTTCCACCTAAGGGCAAGCAATGGGGAGATTCTCAAATAGGTAAAGCCATGGGGAGATTCTCAATTGGTAAAGTCTGTTGTCTCCTCGACTCCTCCGTCCTCATCTCCTTCGTGACCCAGAAACTGAAATGCGGTTGAGTGGTCGAGGATAGTGTCAATTTGTTAGTAGGTGAATGGAGGAGTCTGCTCACCTCCTCCATTACCTACTTCAGCAGAGGATGAACAAGAGTATCCTTTTGGCTTCTAGCTGCCTTTTCTCAATTAGATTTGCTCAACTCCTGTGTCCTCTCTCCTCTGCCCTCTCTCGCCTCCTTTTGAAAAAGGTCAAAGGTAATCAAGGAGAGGCAGCGAGGAGAGTGAACGTGGACGAAAATGCCCTTATATGAAATGTTGCAGCCAGCCAACGAATGACAAGCTCTTTCTCCACTTGCAGGTCATCAGGCAAATTACGTTTACAGGGGTGGATCCCAAAATAAATGTGTAAAGTGATCAAAACAAATTATGTTAATTGTGCAAGACATTTTATAGATAAAAGGATAAGTAGCATATCGTTTTAAAATGTGAGCATGCTTTTCTCCTCGACAATACAACATCTGATTTGCAGATATCAAACCTCTTCCGCGGTAGAATACATTTGCGATACAACATCTGATTCCAGTGGTGTAAAATACTTAATTAAAAACACTTTAAAGTACTACTTAAGTCGTTTTTGGGGGGTATCTTTACTTTACTATTTATATTTTTGACTACTTTTACTTTAATACATTCCTAAAGAAAATAATGTACTTTTTACTCCATACATTTTCCCTGACACCCAAAAGTACTCATTACATTTTGAATGCTTAGCAGGACAGGAAATTGGTCCAATTCACGCACTTATCAAGAGAACATCCCTGGTCATCCCTACTGCCTCTGATCTGGAGGACTCACTAAACACAAATGCTTTGTTTGTAAATTATGTCGGAGTGTTGGAGTGTCCCCCTGGCTATATGTAAATCTAAAAAACAAGAAAATTGAGCCGTCTGGCTTGCTTAATATATGTGAAATGATTTATACTTCCACTTTTACTTTTGATACTTAAGTATAGTTTAGCAATTACTTAAGTATATTTAAAACCAAGTACTTTTAGACTTTTACTCAAGTAGTATTTTACAGGGTGACTGTCAGGGAAGGGGAGGATGTCTTCCTTTTGCTTACTAATTAATTGACTCCTCCTCCTCCACTTGACCACAGTTCCCGGGTCACAGAGAAGAGAGGACAGAGGAGCAGCCTGGTCTTATAGACGAGACGTAACATAGTTACGCTCTAGTGACTAGGCCAGGCACTTGCAAAATGTCCTCAGTCAAACAGTGTTTCCTCCGACACATTGGTGCAGCTGGCTTCTGGTTTAAGCGAGCGGTGTGTTAAGAAGCAGCGCGGCTTGGCGGGTCATGTTTCAGAGGACGCATCTCTCGACCTTCGGCTCTCCCGAGCTCGTTGGGGAGTTGCAGCGATGAAACAAGATCATAACTAGCAATTGGTTATCACGAAATTGGGGAGCAAAAATGTGGTACAAAAATACATATAAATGCAACATGTAAAGTGTTGGTCCCATGTTTCATGACCTGAAATAAAAGATCCCAGAAATGTTCCATACGCACAAAAAACAAATTTTTGCTCAAATTTTGTGCACAAATTTGTTTACATCCCTGTAAGTGAGCATTTCTCCTTTGCCAAGATAATTCATCCACCTGACAGGTGTGGCATATCAAGAAGCTGATTGAACAGCATGATAATTACACAGGTGCACCTTGTCCTGGGGACAATAAAAGGTCATAGTCTATATAAACAAAAGTATGTGAACACCCCTTCAAATTAGTGGATTTGGCCATTTTAGCCAAACCCATTGCTGACAGGTGAATAAAATCGAGCACACAGCCATGTAATCTCCATAGACAAACATTGGCAGTAGAATGGCCTTACTGAAGAGCTCAGTGACTTTCAACATGGCACCGTCATAGGATGCCAGCTTTCCAAAAAGTCGGTTTGGCAAATTTCTGCCCTGCTAGAGCTGCCCCGGACAACTATAAGTGCTGTTATTGAGAAATGGAAACGTCTAGAAGCAACAATGGCTCAGCCGCGAAGTGGTAGGCCACACAAGTTCACAGAACGGGACCGCCGAGTGCTGAATCGCGTAGCTCGTAAAAATCGTCTGTCCTCGGTAGCAACACTCACTACCGAGTTCCAAACTGCCTCTGGAAGCAACGTCAGCACAATAACTGTTCGTCGGGAGCTTCATGAAAAGGATTTCCATGGCCTAGCAGCCGCACACAAGCCAGTGTGTGTCTGGAGGGATGAATCACGTTTCACCATCTGGCAGTCTGACTGATAAATCTGGGTTTAGCTATCTGCCCAAATGCATTGTGCCAACTGTAAAGATTGGTGGAGGAGGAATAATGGTCTGGGGCTGTTTTTCATGATTTGGGCTAGGCCCCTTAGTTCCAGTGAAGGGAAATCTTAACGTTACAGCATACAATGGCATTCTAGATGATTCTGTGCTTCCAACTTTGAGTCAACAGTTTGGGGAAGGCTCTTTCCTGTTTCAGCATGACAATGGCCCCATGCACAAAGCGAGGTCCGTACAGAAATGGTTTGTCGAGATTGGTGTGGAAGAACTTGACTGGCCTGCACAGAGCCCTAACCTCAACCCCATCGAACACCTTTGGGATGAATTGGAACGCCGACTGCGAGTCAGGCCTAATCGCCCAACATCAGTGCCCGACCTCACTAATGCTCTTGTGGCTGAATGGAAGCAAGTCCCCGCAGCAATGTTCCAACATCTAGTGGAAAGCCTTCCCTGAAGAGTGGAGGCTGTTATAGCAGCAAAGGGGGACCAACTCCATATTAATGATCATGATTTTGGAATAATGAATGGAATGTAAGAAGAGCAGATGTCCACAAACTTTTGGCCATGTAATGTATCTGTGACCAACAATCTGTGTTCAGTCATGTGAAATCCATACATTAGGGCTTAATACATTTATTTCAATTGACTGATGTCCATGTATGAACAGTGACTCAGTAAAATATTTTAAATTGATGCATGTTGCGTTTATATTTTTGTTCAGTGTTGGAGGAAAAAATAGCGTTGGCCATTCCTAGGAAGTGTCCAGCACATTGTTGATGTGAGCCATAAACTCAATGAGGAAAACTCAATTGTGCTACCTCCACCATGGACAGCGACTTGAAATGTACAACACAACAGCTCGTTGTAATCCGAGGCACATGGTTAAAACGCATGGACATAATTTCAAGCTTTTACATGCATCTGGGAAACTTAAATGGCATGAACAATTTGCTGGCACCGGCTGACAAAGCATCTACTATTGCAGGATTCCCCAACTGGGTTGTTGTATTTGGCCCTCAAAGTTTTCAGAGCAAAAAAATATAAAAAAATAAACTATTTTTTCATTTCGATATTGGACATAAAAGACTGTAAAAACACCAGGAAATAAAAATAGTATTTAAGAAAATCTGGTCCCAAGTTTCCCACGCATAATAAAGGTAAACGTGATAATAGACAAACGTAAGCAAGGTTTGACATGATGATATTTTAGTCAAACGTTATATCTGTGTGGGCTTCTTGCGGTCAATTTGCAGTCTACAAATTATTTGTAATTATGTTCCGGCCCCCCGACCATCCGGTCACGAATAAATTAGCCAGCGGCTGAATCTAGTTGATGATCCCTGTACTATAGGTTGTCCGTTTGAATACTGTCCACATTTCTAAATGTCTTAGCCCTGAAGTAGCCTACACTATTTTCCTCTTCTGTGAGTGGACAAGCGCAAATGTATCGGTAAATATGATGTGTTGTATGTGTAATATTTGGGTTTATGAGCAGAATTACATTACAGTAAATTTAACATAATTTCGTGAACTTCTGGTTTATGATTTCAGAAATA